>NW_026918200.1:0-13975 GCF_032062105.1 Saccostrea cuccullata
TGCAGCTACCATTCTTATAATTAATCACAGTCCAGGCTTTTTGATACCATTGACTGTTCGCTTTTTCAAGGAAAAAATGGAACTCATAAATTTACTAACCTTGTCATTGGTCATTTGCAATGTTATTTTGATAAAAATCATTCGAATTCTACACTCAAGTGCTTTGAAGTTGACATCAAAAACATGCTTAAGTTTCTTATTGACAATATCATATCTATATCGTTTTCGGACCCCAGGTCTTCAACAACAATCTATTGGAATTCCCATGGGGTACCAATTGCCCCCCCCCCCCTCCCCCGTTTTAAGCAGACCTATTTCTTTTTTTATATGAAGCAGAAATTGTGCTAAATCTTATGCGTGAAAAGAAGAAAACACTTGCTGTAGCCCTCAAATCTACAAATAGATATATCGACGACGTATTGTCAATTTAACAATGGTAATTTGCATTCTTATGTCGATACGATATATCTTGGTAAGCTTTTAATTAACAAGTCTGTTTTATATTTCGATATATTTACTTTCAAAGACGTTCATTTTAATCTAACAACCAAGCTCTATGATATACGTGATGACTTTTTTATTGTCAAATTCCCTTATCTATGCAGCAGTATACCTTCATCAGCTGCATACGAAGTTTGTATGTCTCAATTAATTCGATACGCAATAGCATGCTCTACGTATGAACAAATTATTATAAGGAAGTAAGTTATTGACAAACAAGCTGATGAAACAAGAATATTTCGTTTAAAGTCATCACTTTGTAAATTCTATTCTTAAGTCGATACAATGACCTTGTCAGCAAATACAATTTCTCATAGAGTCAAATGCTGACTGACGTTTTTCATACTTATTGTCCATTATTTATACACTGAATTGGCGACGGATTTTTTTCCGTTGTTTTCCGATCATAAAAAAAACACACGTCGGGTGTGACCGGTCGGCAAGGATGCTCACTCCTCCATGGCACCTGATCCAACATCTGATGTTTTGGAGATAAGAGTTTGCTTTGTTTGTTGGACTTTTGATCTTGATATAGTTCGTTATCTCCATATGTTTCAATGATGCTTTAAATCATTTTTTTCTTCGTTGTTTTTAAGTTTGCAATGAGGTTTTTAATAAATAATAAGTGATTGTTTTTCTTTATTTGTTTCATGTATAGCAAGCAATTAAGGGGGAAACTTGTTTTTCTTTAGAAAAAATCATTATTTTTTTCAAAGAACTTTTTAGAGAAATTAACTTTTTAAATATGCTCTTGAATATTTCAATTAATATTTTTATAAATTAACAATTAATCGAATATTTAAAAAAAAAATCTGAATGCTTAGAACTCTGGATTATTTGAGAGCCACCTGTTAATTTTGTTACCTGTTTATTTTCTTAATAAAATATCAATCATTTTCCTTGAAAATTCACTATTTTGCTTAACGAAGACGTTTACTTAGGTTTCAGAAAACAGGAAGGAAATTTTATAAAGTATAATATGTTACAACAAAAAAATGTTATAAATGGGTAAAATAACCAAGTTTACACTCAATATCAATTAAAAATAATTAACATTTTATTATTCGAAGAAAATAAACAGGAACAAAAATCAATGTATGGTAATGCAGAGGAAATTCGGTCTAATTATTTTACTTTTGTCAAAATGTATAACATATACTTATTGGTTATCTATTTATAACTGTTTTTAATGTAACATTACATGTATACTTTATAAACTTATGCAGTGTTTTTCCATTTTTTTTTAACTGAAGAGGTCTTTTTCACAATTACTTGAAATATAGGTGACCATAATTATAATTATCAGTATGCAAATAAAATGTTTACAAAAATGATTACCTTAAAGCATCCCTCCAAGGTAATGATTGTCCGTTGATTCAACTACATGAAAGGAGTGTTTTGCTTGTTAATATGTATAAGGCTCTCGGTATCAAATATCTATCCAAATTCTAGTTTTGAATTTTAAAAAATGAGACTTTATAATTAACTTATACTATATATTTTTAAAAATAATTGACCAATAACAAACATTTTTATCTATTACATAATATTTACAAACTAAAAAATCCTTTACTATTTTAAGAGTATGCATATATATCAGATCGAGTATTTATTTAAGTCATTATCCAATGAACAAGACCTCCTTTTAGCAACCTGATGATATGAATAGTCAGTAATGGAGTTTTATGAAGAGACTTACTTTTACATTTGACAGCTGACTTTTACATTTTAGTGATAAGAGTTTGTTTATGTTAAAATTGTAAAAGTCAGTCGTCAATTGTAAAAGTAGGTCTCTTCATAAAATTCCAATACGTTCAATTTGTCATTTCAAAACAACATATAATCTTATCTATTAAAAGTATTAAAACAAAATCAGACGTTGTGTTTCATTATTTTAATGTCTTTCCGGAATGGCTAGAATGACTTGAACTTTTTATTGACATAAAGCACAGTTTAAGAATGGATTCTAGCATGGCACATAAGAGACATATCCCAGTGTAATTGCAGGATCATAGAACATACAGAAGTCATTATTATTATCAAAGCATTATCAAAACAGCGATTTTTATTTTCATCTGATGTCCGTTTGATAATACTGCACTTACAAATATATTTTATAAAATCATAAAAAGTAGTGTCTTGAAATATTTTTACTAACCTTGAATGCACTGCAATGGGCAAATGGTTAAGATAAGTTACGTCATTTTACAAGGATTAGATATCTTATCAATATAATGTAGACGGAAGATCACGACTGTTTACTTTAATGCCCTAGTTTAAGTTTTGTGAATTTGTTTTATGCACTTTCTTATCGGGCAGCTTGACAAAAATTCTTGTAAATTATAATTTGATTCTAAAAGATTATAATGGAGTTTTATGAAGAGACTTACTTTTACAATTGACGACTGACTTTTACAGTTTATACACAGACAAACTCCAATCACTAAAATGTAAAAGTCAGCTGTCAAATTTAAAAGTAAGTCTCTTCATAAAACTCCAATAATCATATAAAAGTCATTTTAAAAAGTTCTGCTTCTATTGTTATTGGTACTTTGTTTATGCAATATTTGTAGCACAATTTATAAATGTATACTTTTTTTACTTAAAAAATATACATGTATTCTTGATTTTTATGATTTTTTAAGTAAAACGTTTTATCATTATATTTGTTTTGGATAATACTACCACGAGGGCCACGATAGCAGATTCATCCTTTGATTTTTATGCGCCCAGATAGGTAGATTGAGGTGGATATTGATTTTGTCACGTCTGTCTGTACAGTGTATAGACATACGAGTGGATGAACAGGAAGTTGACATTGGATTTGAACAAAAATGTATTCCACCATAAGGCAAGATTCAACAAAGAAATTGCTAAAATTTCAAGGATCTGTGATTAGAGCTTGCTGAGCAAAATGCGACCAAAACTTGTTTCGGACAAACAGACAGCTAAACAGACACATAAGGGTAAACGGTATCCCCCTCTCCTTCAGAGCTGGGGTATAATAAACTTTTAATCAGTAAAGTTTTGTGAGGGACGTATACCCCTAGACGTCTTTGATTTGAAAAGAATAGTTCATTTTCTCCCCGTTTCTCTCCAAATGCCTAAACTGACCTGATGAGATTCCTTTTTACAATGTATGTACCTTGATTCCTTTTATACAATGTGTGTAGCTACTACTAGTCTCATGTAAGAAAATTCATAGGTAAACACTTGAAATGAAAATCTATTAGGCTCCAGATTAGATTCCATATCCTTCCTTCTTACATTACAATTTCATAAATCAATTTTATTCAAGTCACATCGACATAACAAATTCATCTTTATAAATACAAATAGAAATGTTTTGAAAGGAATGTACAAATAAATATTAACTTATATGCCTATATTTAAAAAAATAATACAAAGGATACACCTGCAGAAATCAGTGGAAGATATGGAATTAGTTAACAAATCAATTATCGAGATAAAACAAAAATATAAAAATTTAAAATCTGAAAATGCACCACTAAATGTATAAAATATTTGTCTTGGTGGACAGTTCAAAATTCTAATTTTTTTGTTAAAAACATAGTTACATGTACCTGAAAGACTGTAATTTCAGAAAAGTGTAGGGGCTTCATTAAACTAACCATTTCCATTTCTAATAGTAAAAAAGTGCTCAGGGCTCACATACCATTTATGGAAATTAGGTCATAGCCATCAAGAGTCAGAAAAAAGTTACCTTTTGGGATCACCATTTAGTTTTTGTGTCATATTGGATTTCTGATCTTTGTTACAGTTATCAACTAAATTATTGCAATACAGAGGAATATAAATAAAATGTTCATCTATTATATCGCTAACTATATTTTTTCCAAATCTTTTTTTGTGGGAATGACTATTACATATTCAATTTTGAATTCACAAAAGGGTACTTTTTTTAAAATTCAGAATGGTGCTTTTGTATATTATAGGTAATTGAGATCTCTGGCAGACAAGGCATTTGCAAAAAAAAAAATGATTCTTTTCATTTAGAGTTTCTCTGACCTCTGAAATATTAAAGTGGTATTTCTCTCATGCAAATAAATATCTACTGTAGGCTGATTAGATTTTACGGTGGCTCAATTTCCGTTGAAATTATGGGTACTTCTCATTCTTGATAATTAACATGCAACAAGCTCAACCAGTAAATATAATAGGGTTACAAAATTATTTTTCCTGTAGTAGGTAAAAGAGCGTACATGAAATTATTGAAATTATCATTATGTCCCCAAGAATATGTAAAAGTTTAAAAAATCTCCAAAAACTGATCCACGGGTATGTCTTTTAACCACAATGAACCACAAGGAACCACAATGAAAACACAATGAACCATAATGAAACCACAAGGACATCTTGATTTAATTTTAACGAATCTATATATGGTTTATATGTATTTTCTAGTCATCTGAGTCACACAGGTGACCTATTTCTATCTGTTATTTTCCGCTTTGTGCTTCTTGTCGCCTGTTTCCTAATCTTTTGAACAATATCAGCTCCTTTTCTTGAACAGCTTATCCAATTTCAACCAATTTTGGCAGGGTAAAGGGGAGCAAACCTTTTGGATTTCAAAATCTCTTACCCACAGGGGATTGACAGCCTAATGTACTCAACAATCTACATTAACACCCCTTACCCATTGCACAACAACACAAAGAAACACATTAACACTCACAAGGAATCTGGTTGATAATGACCAATAATTCATATATGTGCAAAATATTTTTCCTTTGTTTTATCTGGATTATTAAAAAATTATAATATACAATTAAAAATTTCTAACATAATAGGAATAATTTTTTAATACTCAAAAACTTGATGTATCTGGAGTATATGGGTTTTTACTCTGAATAACAAAGATCGCTTATGATATAGTAACTGATACCTTATTTGGAATATTTTCCATGCTGGATACACACAGATCAAGGTATTTTGTGCAGTGATTGATTCTGGCCAGTTCTGAAATACCTACTTTGTAAAATCTATCATTCTATATATTCTGACAAATAAACTATAGTAAATATATTTGGTGAGACAAGGAAAAATTCGACAAATTTCACCTAAAAAATTAATATCTAGCCATATCTGAATTTTTACATCATAGACAGATCACCCACATATGATTTATTTACTCAGAATACATAAATGCTTATTTAATATTAATGTAGTCCGATCCTCAGCTTCATAGAATCAACAGTTAACTTAAGTAATTGAAAATACTCATAAAAATATCCCTGAATCCACAAAGTAAAGAAAATTTACTCACATTCTTTCTAAAGTAAAACATTAAAGTTAATCTTGTTATGTAGGTAAAATTGTCAAATGGCTAATATTTATGCAGAAAAATTGAATAGGAATATAAGTTATGCTCCCCTTTACCTATAGATGCTTTGTACCCTGCCAAAATTGGTTGAAATTAGATAAGCTGTTCAAGAAAAGGAGCTGATTAGGAAACAGACGGACAGGAAGCACAACATCGGACAATAACAGATAGAAATAGATCACCTGTGTGACTCAGATGACTAAAAAATGCATATAAACCATATATACATTCATTAAAATTAAATTAAGATGTCCTTGTGGTTCCTTGTGGTTTCATTGTGGTTCCTTGTGGTTTCATTGTGGTTCATTGTGGTTCCTTGTGGTTAAAAGACATACCCCTGATCCACACAATTTTCCTGAATCTCCAAAAAATGATCCACACAATTTTCATGGTTCAACAGTATTACATGTTCATGTATTGCTTAATAAAAATATCATGAAAACAAGACAGCAGGATCTGTCAAGAATTTGGGTATGAAAATATGAAAAAAAACAAGAGGCCCACGGGCCTTATAGGTCACCTGAGTATCATGTAACAACTTTCCAGCGATTGTATTTGGTTCGTGTTTTAATCCAAAAGCCATGAAATTCACAAATTTTGAAAGAGGCACCATTGCTTATCAAAGGGCAGATTTCAAAGCATTTATTTTTAGTCAAAGTACCCGCCCTGGTACCCTTGACCCAGCAGCCCTGAAATTATCTATTTTGAAAGAGGCCCCTTTCTTCATTATAAGGCCAGCATTTTTTTTTATGTTTAGGTTTAGTTATGAACATGAGAATAAAAAAGTCCCGAAGGAGAAGGAAATAAAATTTTTTTTTTAACATTTGTACATTCTTTTTTATGCTATCCTAATAGGCTCCCTACCACTGGACACATAAGGCTTACAAATAGGAAAGTAGAACATTTAATTGCTTATTTCATCATCTGCCAGTTTGGGCCAGTTATATAAATTTTGTGATGTTGATCAAAATATATTTTAAAAAATCTATTCTTTAAAAGTCTTTCAATATATCTTCATTTTTTAATATGTGTTAGGTGAATGTGTAAACATTGTTCTAAAATTTACTTGATGCCTTAAAAATTATAATTCCTATCATAAAACAGACAGGGGAGTATTGGGGAGTAGGGTCAACATTTTTTCAATTTTAGTGTAAAATAATTTTTCTGGTTGATACAAATGATACTACATGCCTGTATATATTTGTATATTCTTGCCTTTTAATAGTTGAATTTTTTTTATTTCTTCAGGTTATTGTTTATTTCTTCCTCAAATGGACTTCATTTCTCCCATAGTTTTATTCATTACATCTGATGCATAAGCAACTCTTATCTGAAGAATAATGCTTAGACTGTAAGCTATAATAGAGACCTAAACAATGACCCTGGCAATATGCAATAGTTACCACGGGCAGTTTAAAACCTGGGGGAGGAAAATAATTTACAGTTACTTTTGATACGAATACAGAATTATCTCACCAGCATGTCATTGTGCAACAAAGTCGTCAGCATTTTATTTGTCCTTTGAACGGGTGAAACGTTTTAAATGGCACTCTTATCGATGAATTTTATACTAGACATATCTTCTCATACCCGCCGTTTGTAAACCGGAAGTGCGAGTTCGTAAATTTGAAATCTCGATCCCGACTCAAATTTGACATCGGAAAGAAATTTTTTTTTATTTTTTTCTGAAAATTCAAAACTTTGAGCGGAGGGTTTGTAAAACTGAAAATAAAATAAATCCTGGCCTTAAATATGTAATTAAATCATTAAAATATTGACCAGGAGCAAAGGATAAGATGTTCAAAGAATTCATGCATTTCACTGTATAATCATTTATTTAGAGCCCCACCCTAAAACAAGAACCCCTGACCCTGGGGCCATAAATTTCACAATTTTGGTAGAGGCACTCTTGCTTATCATAACTATGTACTTAGTTAGTTTATTTAATACCCAAGAGCAGAGAAGAAGATTTTCAAAGAATTCATGTATTTTCACTATATAATCAATAGAGCCCCACCCTAACACCAGAACCCCTGACCCTGGGGCCATAAAATTCACAATTTTGGTAGAGGCACTCTTGCTCATCATGACTATGTACTTAGTTGGTTTATTTAATACCCAGGAGCAGAGAAGAAGATTTTCAAAGAAATAATGCATTTTCACTACCTACTTATTTAGCCCCGCCCTAGCACTAGAACCCCTGACCCCAGGGCCATGAATTTCACAATTTTGGTAGAGGACTTATTGCTGATTACAATCATGCAAACAGTTCGACTGCTTGATGTCCAGGAGTAAAGAAGAAGATTTTTAAAGATTACATTAATTTTAGTGGTTTTGGCCCCACCCCTCAGGCCCCAGGGGGGCAGGGATCATGAAATTCACAATTTTTGTTCCCCTTCACCCATAGATGCTTTGTGCTAAATTTGGTTGACATTGGTTCAGTGGTTGCAGAGAAGAAGCTGAAAATGTTCAAATGTTAACACACGACGAACGACGCACGACGCACGACGACGGACGAAAACAGATAGCAATAGGTCACCTGAGTTAACTCAGGTGACCTAAAAAAAGAACATGGAGAAGATGATCTTACCATTACACAGCCTTAGATAACATAAACTTTATAAAATTTCCATTTTTAACCATTTACCTTCAAGATTTCAGTTGCACATAAATCCTTTTTTAATGTTTAAAACTCTTATGAAATAAAAAAAAAATTATTTTAACACATATTTTAAGCATCTGCCAATGAAATCAGAACATAGGAAATATATTTGGTGGAATGTATTTTAAAGCCTTAGATACAAGTATACAGTGAAACATTCAAATAGGAAATATGTTTATAATGAATTGATTGCTTACAGTGAACTCCATCCCTAGGGAGTACTTCATTATAAGTGTGTTTTACTGTAATGCATTATGACTGAGATCAATACAGGATCTGATAATACTGGATAACAATTAATAGATACGTAATCATAAATAGTAAAAGTTCTACCATATAATACCTATTGACTGCCCCTGACCCTATACGCACCCCACAGGTCTTTTTCAATTGTCAAAAATAAAGGCCCCCTGTACAATGATTAATTCAAAATCATCTAGAATGCTATTGAAAGGATGCCAAATTTGAAAAATGTAAAAAGGACACTTGGTTTTTGAGTATCTTGTATGTAATGTATTCCTGAAGTGAGAGATATTTAGAACAAAATAATCACTATGTATTTCTTAAACATGTGAAAGTGAAAGTCACCTATGAAATTTGTTCTCCGTGTATTTTTAGTTTCTCAGTGGAAAAATAAATCGCAAAGCATAATTCTGATGGATTGTCTTAACTAAAAGAAAAGTTTGGTGTTTTAGTGGTTCTCTGAATTATGTTCCTTTTTTCAAAAGATTTTTTAAAGTCAACAAATGACATAAAAAATTTTAGAATACAAAAGCATCTGCCCCCTTCTTGCAATTTTCTAGGTGCCTGGGGCAGTGAATAGGGATAATATGGTATGTCATTTTTTTTTTATTAATACAATCACTAACACTGGTATAAACCTGGAATGAATTAACTGTAAAACAGCAAAGATAATAGGACTTTATGTAATTTATACATGTTGTACATGTATGTTCTTCTTCAGTTTTCTCTTTCATATATCCATAGGTTTTACAAAGACAAAATCATTAACAAATAACATGTAAATAAATAAATAGATAACCATAAATATACTTTCCACGTACATGTAGTTAATACCAAAAAGCCTTTAAAAAATATACAGAAACATAAATAGTGGATAAACAATTAAACATATCTTAGGCCGCATATATTTAATTTCTTGTTCGTCGGACATTTGAGGAAAATAAATACGAGCGGGCTAGCGGTTAAATAATATTATTACTTTCTTGTAGACAATTTTTTAGGCATAGCGTGAAAAAATTTGAACGGACAATTATTTTTTTCTGATTTACAGATTAAAAATACGATTGATAAAGCGGAAATTGAACAGAAAATGGCACAAAATTCCAATGGTGCGGGAAATTAAAATTAATATTATTTGTATAGTTCTGTTTAAATACGAGCGCGTGGGTCCGACGAACAAGAAATTTTATTGGTGTGGCCTTAGTGTTAAAATCAGCAGAAATCATTCCATTCCAATCCAATTCAAGGGATAATAATCGGTCTTGTTATACTGCTTTAACAACCAACTGCCATTGGATGGGAAATTCTTATAATACACTACTTCTCCTCCGGTGAGGTAGGCCCCCCACCAACCAAAACTTCCCGTGGACACGATACTATGGTTACAATGAGCGAGTAGAGCCATATCTCCACCTGCACTACCTGTCGTTACGAATTTAATATCATCACCTTTCATATTGCTTCTGCACCAAGCCATTTCAGCACTTACAACAAGAAATATCAAGTTTTTAAATTTACTCCGAAAATATTGGAATGCTTTGTTGAAATACTCCTTTGTGGCGACATTGTAGCCTCTGGAGAGTTCTCGTTTGCTTCCCATGTCACCGCGACGTACATGTACACCCACTGTAATTTTATCACCAATTTTCAGCGAAGCCTGCAGTTGCCGAACTTTGTCCACAAATCCCTTTTTATACTTGAAGGATTTCTTCACTTCATCTTTCATGAAATCAAAATATTTCCAGCTTTGATAAAATCCACCTAATGAATAGTTTTTGTCATGTCTTAAATTTTCTAGCGATTTGTCATATACCCCCGCTCCCCTTTCTCCAACACCTTTCAAGTTCGAAGGTTCTGAATCAGTCACCTGTGAAATATCAAAAACCTGCAATAATGTATTTCTACGTAAAATCATTGGTTTATAATTATGACGTTTGGCAGTTCCTAAAAGTGATGCGAATTCAAACATACGATTTCCTAATCGCCCAACACCTGTACTTATCATGATGTGTGAATTTCGGAAGGCCTCAGTATTCTCCATATTATTGATGATCAAAGATTGCTTTTGAGTGTGTGTGTGTTCTGTTGTAAAATTTGTATCACCTGGTGGTTCAAATCTATAATTTTCACTTACATCTTCACCGTTCTGTCTTTCTTTGAAATCAAACATCCTTGAAGAAGTAAAATAATTGAAGCCAACCATATATACTATAATGGTGATAGCACAAACTGGAAAGAGAAATGTCCAAATCTTCTTCCATATTGGAGTAAGAGACCAGCAGTGTCTAATCCTTTTGCTCATTGCCTTAAAATCCAATGAATTGTAAGAAATTCAATCAGTCCATTTCAATATGTAAATAAGCTTGAGTTTCCATGATGAGCCACATGCTTTGAAGATCAGGAATGAAATGATATTCCTATGAAACTATGCATCCAAATCCTGAGGAGGTTGCTATTATTCCATTTTTTACTGACAGCTGCACTTTTTAAAACTCCACTTCATATTAAAGGATGATCCTGGGAAGTTCTACATCAAAAACTGGAAAGATTTAATGTTATTCAATCTTCTTGTTTGTTGCTTTTTATGAGTCAGTTTTTTTTTCAGAATTTCTGGAAAAAGAAAAATAATTTTACAATAAAGCTTAACAAGAGGCTCACCGGCCTTATATGTCACCTGAGTATTATGTAACATTTTTCAAGCAATTAAATTTGGTTCGTGTTTTAAACCAGAGGCCATGAACATGATGAAATTCACAATTAACAATTTTGAAAGCGGAACCATTGTTTATTATAATTATTAACTTAGCATGCTTATTCTATTTACTTAATACCCAGAGGTTGATCAGAGTAACAAAGAGAAAATGCACTTCCACTTTATATACCCAGTTGTGCACCTCACCCCAAAGGAACCACTGACCCAAGGGTCACATATATTTCAAAATTTTGCAAATTTTATTAGAAAATGGTTGATTAATACCAAAGAGCAGATTTCAAAGCATTAATTTATTTAAGACTATGTAAGCTTAATGCTAAGTGTTGAAGCAGACTTCATCATGTTATCATTATGTTTTATCCTATTATGCATTTCTTAGCAATAATACACCTATGCAATAATACAACTATGCCCTTTCAGCAGGGGATGCTCAATCCTCCATGGCACCTGATACCCCCATTTGAGATGATTTTGAGGTCAATGTTTGCTCGGTTCTGAAATTGTCTTGTTTAATGGACTTTTGAGCTTGAATACTGTTTTTTTTATCTCAATATATTTTACCTGCATGTACATGTAGTGCATCCTACATGTTAGCTGCAGAATTGTAGCTCTCCGAAAAATAGATATTGACAGACCGGAGAGCTACAGTGCGACCCACTGAAAAAACTATTGCGCACAAAAAAAGTGTTGTTTCTCGATTTATATATACATATTTGAAAAGCGTTCATCTCAAATTATTACTAACCATGCATTCCTAACATACAGGTATTCTTTCCCTCTTTCCACCAAAAAACATCCCTATAAATGTTGTTGATAGCCCTCCTACCCCTGATATTGAAATGATCGAAAATTGAGTCTTTTATACTGCCATTTTGGTTTGCAAGATAATTCGGTCCAACACGCATCGTGCAGATGTCAACTACGAAGTTACTTGATAGAGGAGTAAGCCATTCTTGAAATTAAACTCTCTCACAATTTAGGTAAGTATTAGGAAGAATTAACCCATAATCAAGCGCACTTTTTTGTGTGGAATAGATATAAAGTATTTTCAATGGGTGGCACTGTAGCTCTCCACTCTGTCAATATATATTTTTCAGAAATCCACAGTTCTGCAGCTACCTACATGTATATATGTAGTGCATGTATATTTATCATACTTATATAAATTTTATCTAAAATGGAAATACTTAAAGTATAGTATTATAGTGGACATTTTCTTTTTTGAGTTTTTGATCTGGACAAAGGGCTTATTTATGAATAGATTACCATTTTATACCATAAATTAAGAAATCGTTATAAATACAATACACAGCACAGACATGCCAACAATTCCTTACCCTGTAATTGCACTTAATTCTAAATACATGTACATCAATTTATGCACATAATACAGTATTATAAACAAATTTCTATTTGTATTTTTAAAACAAATCTTGATTACATACTTTGCAAATTGTCTTGATTTAATCCAGAGGATTTCACCATTTCTTTCCACATGGATGTTGACGCTCTGAAAAATATTAAAGAGGATAAGTCAACTGTAATAATACATAAAGTAATTTCATTAAAAGGAACGAGAAAAAATTCTGAAAAAAAAAACCTTTCAGCTGATCAATAAAGTCATTAAATATTCATTTGCATCTCGTTCTAGTGTTGATTTAGTATTGCCTGTCATATCTAAAAGTTCTTATTGATTTAAATCAAGTGTTATCAGTAACATTATGAGCCTATATACATGATATAGATTTCAAATAAAACAAAAAGTCTTTGCTATAATTATACATTTTAATCTATAACAGCATCTTAAAAAATGGATTATCTATGATGTTGTTTTTTTTTTATACCAAGTGTTATACACTCAATGAAATTAAGCACAGAAAATATAGACAAACAAGTGTCTTGTAACTCTTGTTCATATTCAGTCCAGTCCAATACGAAAAATCGTAATATTACAGAATATCGTAATATTATTCTTATATTACTATTTTTCGTAATATAGTTAAATTATGAAAACTCGTAATATAGCATGTTGTGAGAGACTATATTACGATTTTTCGTAATGTAAGAAAATTAAGCATTGAAAGAAACTGAATGTTGATAAGGAAAGTATGACGTCAGAAATACATTATGCCCCAATGGTACTAGTATCACGTGGTCATTTTGGTCAGTGACGTCTATCGAAAAGTATGGAAATGCAAGAAGAAAGTAACGATAGTGATGGGTGAGTGAAAATTTTGTATTATTATTCTTATATAAGAATTTTCCCAGGGATGGGAACAATTTTCCATAAAACTTCAATATATCCTAAAACTTGTCATAGTGCTCTATAATCCCCGAATTCCCTATATTTTTACCGAAGTCTACCCTAAAAATCAGACCCTCATCTCCAACAACGAGATGTTACGGGATATAACTTGTACATCTTTCACTAGGCTCTGACTCTGCATGCACTTGGATCAAATGCATCAAAACAAAGAAAATGCATGCATATCCACGATGATTTGATGAAACC
>NW_026918201.1:0-14056 GCF_032062105.1 Saccostrea cuccullata
ATTTTTTTTTAGTTATTATACTGAATACATGTAAATTTATAACTTTACTATTAAGATCTATAGATGCTTTAAGTTTCAATAAATGTAATTATTTTTTTTGGACCCAAGAGTTTATTTTCTTTGTAGCTGTATATCATGTAGCCTCCATTTAAGTAATATTCACAGTAAGTAAATCTTACCTCCGGGTTGCAAACTGAAGTGTCTTTTGTTACTTATTCTCTGTGTGATGAACTGCGATGTTGTGTCCCGCTCTAAATTTTCAATAAACGATTCTAACTCTTGGTACTCATCAAATGTAGCAGTGTGCGGCATGATGGCATGGGTTTGTTTACATTTGGTGGCAGAGGATAGTTTCGAATAAAGTACCGTCAAAAAATAGAAAAAATAGTGAAACCTGAGGTTTGAATGCATATTATAGGTAATTTTATTGCTAGAATGTTTTATGGGTGCATTTGGAGTGAATTGGTAGCCTTGTTTATTTTATTGAAATATGACACTTTAGTGTCACTACTACTGTATATGGGATATGGATGTAGAAATACGAAACTAAGCTCAAAACTCGCTCTACCGGTATTTCACCAGAAGCGGGGTGGGTTCACAGGATGAATTGTAGCTTGAAACGAGGTGGTTGAGCCCATATCTCTTGCTGTTCATTGGTATGTACAAATGTTATTCTACACTTTGTGTGGTAGCTTAGGTCGTGAGCACGGGCCTGGAAGCAGATGCGGCTGCGGCGAAATAGTGAAAATAGGCTTGATTCACATGAAATTTTGAGATTGTCCCTGCGCCATCTTTAGGGCTCATCGTGTAAGTTGTACATATTTTATTCCTGAAAGCTTCAAATTTCTCAAGGGACTACATCATACTATTATTACATGTAGAGGGAATTTAAATTTTTTCAATGCACATTTTAAAAGCAGCTCAATATTAAGTAAACCGTCAGTCAAACGTTTTGATTGCAAAAAAAACTATCCTCTGCCACCTTTGGAACGCGCGCGAAATCATTCAAGGTAATTCGGACAAGAATCAGTCGGATTATTTAAATAAATTATGTTGTTATTGTTACACAAATAATAATTAAAATATCAACGTATATAGTTAATTTAAGTAATAAAACGTCTTGAATACAATGACCCGTACATTTTTTTTCAATGGCATATGAGCTCATGATCTCAGCTCCACACTGGCGCCTGTTTATTGAAATGAAAACTTCAAAAGAATACATTGTGCAAAATACTTTTCCCTTTTTGTGATCAAAATTTTCCTGAGGTCAAGGACTACAATTAGCTTTGTAATAATATGTGTGTATATGAATGTAAAAATTCCGGGAATGAAATGATAGACCGGATTCCTTTTATTCTTTAGATGCACCTCATAAATATTCATGTATACCTCAGGCTCGTGATATTTAGACACAACCATGAGGGTGGGAAGCAGGAAGTGCAATATTTGATGGCTACTAAGTTGAAGCTCTATTATGAACACTAAAAGTACACCAGGTATACTTGTATTATAGTATCTAATGTTGATAAACATTAATTAGATTTCAATTCAAAATAATTCGTACAAATTGATTTTTAAAAATCTACTTTCGTTTTAGGTAAATTCTGTTCCACCACATAGTGCCCGCTCCCGGCGTGTATAATCATGTATTTAAAATCGTATACGGTAATACTAAAAGTGTTGTTGATTTTTTAATAATTATACACGCCGTGAGCAAGCCCTTGTGGTACCACTGATCAACTGATAAATATGGTGGCATATTTCTTTCTGCTACCACTTGACTTGTCAAACTTTGTCAACATTTAAGTTTATTATGGTGACTTGTCAGATCAATATGATGACTTTTAAGTTTACAGATAATAATGTCGACTTGTCAGGTTAATTTTAAACTTGGCTTAAGTAATTAAATTTCAACAAAAATGAGTACATGCTCAGTTTCTGCCACCAATTGATAAGTTTCTGAAAATAAGACAATTCACAATTACCCATGATTACCTGATAATCGAGATGAATATATTACAAGTTAAAATATTTACCTGATACTAGTAAGATGACAAAACATCTGATGAGTTTACAAATTAAACTAATAGATGACAAGTCAATATCTCACATGTCAGGAAATTATGTTATCTTTTAGGTTACCTGAGCTAAAAGCTCGAGTGAGCTTTTCCAATCATATTTTTTCCATAGTCCGTCTGCCTGTTGGTAAACGTTTCACATGTTCAACTTCGCAGTACAGTTAAGGCGCGCAATATAAATATCGACGTTATTTTGTAATTAGAAATGCTTTCATAATCGGAATGGCGATGATTTTAATACATTATTCATATCGGATAATTGTAATCATGGTTAATAACTACATATTGAGGACGATTAGATTATAAATTTTGACTTGTCACGGCAATCACCTGATTAAAGCACATTTACTTTCAGTATTGAGGTTACCTATAAGTTTCACTAGTGCAAAGGCATAACCAAGTTAAAATTCCAAGTTTAGTTTATAAATATTTTCAACACGCATTGTACCCTGTACATGTAGTTTCTGATAAGTGCTGCAATTCCTATCTAAATTCTGCAATTTCATTGTTAAAATCATATTTGTATGACCGAATTCTGTATTTTTTGCTGGTCAACGGCATGAAATATTGATATAATTAAATTATTTCTAAGATTTCATCAGGATCGCAGCACTTTTCAGATACCTTAAGACTTCTAGAGTTGAATTGTAAAATTAAGCTTACTGTGATCTATTGAGTGTATGCCCTTGCAGTATATCGATTTATTAAGACACCCACATTACCCTTCGATGTACTTGCAACAGCATACAAATATACGGCAGTATAAATTAAATACGTAATATTTAGAAAATTTATTTAAAATCGTGAAGAAGACATTGAATCCAAGTTAATGACTTATAGAATATCTGTAAATGATATTTTATTAAATTATTGAAAACATTTTTCGTTGAGAAAATATCACTTGATCTAGCACTCATGATCACTGTAAACAAACCACGTCATGTTTTACGAAATGACGTCACATTGACAAGTGTAATGCGATCAGTGACTTTTTTAAAATAACTTTTTATGAGGGATTTAACTAACAGCAAAACGGCATGCTATAGTAAGTTTTGATAAAGTTTGATAGTTTCCTACAGGTTAAATTAGCAAATCACCTCATTTTGTGGTATTTTTAAGACGTGTAGTATGGCGTATACTTTTCATGAAGTCATAGATAAGTTTTCCCGTACAAATTACGCTCCGCCCCCATTTTGTATCCTTAAGGGGAGACAGGACACATGTCACATGACTAAAAAGACTTATTACGTCATAATCGGTGATGATATACATGTTAAACGTTGTTAAAATCAAAAATTCTTGTGTAATTCTATTCTAAGTTCTAAAATTGTTTTTTTTAAGCATTTAATTTTAGAAATTATTATTGATAAAGTTTTTAAATATCTTGCCATCATTTAGATATTGTGAAGTTGCCTAATCCACACATTTGCTTCTCTTTACCCTGCAGTCTGACGTTAGTGGCGTCATAGACGTAGCGTTTGAATTCTCAGTGCAGCGAGATCAAGTACACACATCCGTCATGATTAGTTTTATTTCATAATAAACAGGTCACAGTCAATGTATCATGATAAATTTCTGAAAAAGATTTCTTAAATTAATTTTTTTCGTGTTTACTAGCAGAGCTTGCCTCTTTTTAAATAATTTTGAATATTTATGTTTTCGTGTGACGTCACAATTGATTTTCCGCACTTGGAAAATACAAACGTGAAGCGTTTTTATCATGCTTACGTCTAATTCAACGATGTCCTGTGCGATGTTGAGGTAAGCTTCACCCTGTGATATTTATGCAGTAAATAATTACGATAAAGCAGTATCATTCAATCGTAAATTTAGAAATATTTATTGTACATTTTTTTCCAAATGAGGTTTTTGTCGTTGAAAATACCTTGAATTTATCCCACCCAAATACTTTATGAAATTAAAACAATTGCTTTCAGATAATTTAAACACTATGAATATTCTGAAATATTTGAGTATATAGTGTTATCTATCATATTTATTGTTTGTGCATAAAATTTTGCATGGACTCCGTTATGGGACCGTAAACATGAAGAATCTGGACTCCATACAAACTCTAAACAGGGCGGTATTTGTGGGGCGATATCTTTTAAATAAGTAAAAAAATCCCATGACCATGATGACAGGACCGTTTTAAAATGTTTAGTACATATTAAACCAGTAATATAAAAAAATACGAAAAAAAATTCATTGACAGGAATTTTTTCAACTAAAGGTCCTGTTCCTCCTTAACTGTGCTGCATTCCTCCCCTATAACCACTCGGTCAAATTTAACCAAACGTGTCACAAATTAACCTTGACTAAAGAGGATTCAAGTTTGCTCAAATGAAGGGCCATGTCCTCTTCCAAGGGAAGATAATTACAAAATGGTGAAAAATCAATGCCAAACTCTCCAGAACCAAACATGCCAACTTTCCCGATTTAAGCGGGATCCTCCCGATTTTACCCTTTCATCCCGCTTTCCCGATCGGGAAAGAAAAATTGCCCTAATTTCCCGATTTGAAAAAAATCACAAAAATTTCCGATTATAAAAGATTCCCTACCGCTGAATTTTGACAATCGGACTAACAATGTCAAACTTGTTTATTTAATGCACTCAGATAAGTTTGATTGTTTATGTAACAATGTTAATTAGCCACAGGAAATAACTTCACGCTTGAACGCACGCAGTTGTCCAGGTACAAGTAGCTTATAGCTTGGGGCAATTAGGGGATTATCTTGTCAGTTTTTAGGGGTATGCAAGGTGAAACACATAGATTAACGTGTTAATTGTTAGTCATTTTATTAAAAACAAAAATCAAAGACAATGAAATACTAGGAAATACCCACACGGCCCCATCAAGCCTGACAAATTTCATGACTGTAAAAAAAAATAATTCTCCTTTGGATAGGTGGTATAAGTTTCAGTAAATTTAATACCTTATTAGAATTTCTAATTAATTGAAATATAAATAAAAAATCTCAAAAATGTTTCCAGAAACAGGAATTAACAGTATCAAAACCTCATATATTTTTTAGCCTTTGAAAAAAATGATTTAAAAGTTGTACAATTTTCAATTTTTCACTAAATTGTGTGTCCTGGTTGAAAAAAAAACACATGTTTTTAATGAGAGAGGCACTTATTCTAGCAAAAATATTTCAATTTTGGAAGAAAAAAAAATTGTGTTAAATTAATTCAAGTTGTATTAATAAGTGATATCAAATATTATAAATTTAAAAAAGATCATTTCATTATCATTTAATTTCATGACAAAATGTCGCGAATTTAGAGCTTTGAAAATTGTCTTCACGCGCTAAATCCCCCATGGGAATTTTCAAAAGTTGGCATGTATGCAGAACCAATGGACCACAAAAATAAATTTATGAGCAAACTTCTACATGTAGTGTAGATTTAAGTTTGTTAAAATCATGACCTCCTGGGGCAGTATAGGTCACTGTGACATATTGGATACTTGTAATCAAATGTAACATAGAAAAACATCAGAATAATCTTTAAAAATCTTCCTCTCAAGAAGAGCAAAGCCATGATTGGAATATTTATGTGGAAACTTTCAAAAATCTACAGGTACTGCAAATTCCTTTTTTTTCAAGTCATGCCTCCCTGTTGAAGTGCATGGCCACAATGCTTTACATAGATCAGTACATAGGATAAATCTTTAAAATCTTCTTATTGAGAACAGCAAAGCCATTTATTGAAGCATCCTTAGGTAGTGTAAATTAAAAGTTGTTCAACTCATGACCTTCATGGTAAGGGCAGGGCCACAGTGGATGTTTCAAAATTTTACATAAAATATCTTGGAAAACTAGAGGTACTGTGAGCAATGAGCTCACTAAATGATACCCACCGCCTCCCATATGATCATAAAGGCAAAGTCTATGTTTTGCTGTAGCCAGGAAACCAAAATGTGTGTCTGGTCAAAAAGTAAAATAGGAGGTGCACAATGTCAATATGTAATAAAGATTCTGTGAAAGTTTCATAAAATTTTACTCCGTGGTAAAAGAGGAGTTGCGGATAAGAGATGGGTACCCCAAAGCATAACAGACAGATGGACGGACAGATGGATGGACATACCGATTACTATATATCCTCCCACTTTTCAAGCAGGGGGTATAAAAACATTTTCTATAGAACCGCTGGGTCAGGAAAATTGAAACTTATATGAAACAGCCTCACGTTGTGTAGATTCATGTTCGGTCAAATCATAGTCCCTTGGGTTGGGCTGGGGCTGGGCCACAATGAACCATCACATTTTCTCCTAAATGTTTTGTCATTATACCCCCCGCTTGAAAAGTGGGAGGGTATACTGTGTATACTGTGTCTGACACACACCGTGGTGTAGTCGTGACAGATCGTGATGATAATCAACGCTTCTCCCATCACCAGGATTAGGACTATTACCATGGGGAATCTGTACTGACGAGCTGTCACACATCCTGGTATGTGATAGTAACACCCGCTCAGTACAGATGTTAGATCAACATGGTAACTTCCTGTTGATTCAAGTTTGTTCAAATCATGACCCCTGAGGGTAGGACAAAATATTGACAATCAAAGTTTTACATGGGAATATATAGGAAATATTTCTTCTCGAGAACAGTAAAGCCATGTTTGTCATATATGCATAAAGTGTCCTCAGGTAGTGTAGATTCAAGATTGTTCTAATCATGACCGATGGGGGAAGAGTGGGGACACAATGGACAGTCAAAGTTTAACATAGGTGTTTAGAAGGAAAATCTTCTCAAAATGCTCAAGAATAGCAAAGTGATGATAAGCCATATTTATTTAGAAGCATTCTCAGGTAGTGTAGATTCATGTTTGTACAAATCATGATCTCCAAGGGTTAGGCAGGGCCACAATGGCTGATCAAAGTTTTACATGTAGGAATACATAGCAAAATTTCATTGAAAATCATCTTCTTGAGAACAGCAAAAGTCATGTTGAGTCATATTTATATGGAAGTATCCTCAGGTAGAGTAGATGCAAATTTCTCCAAATCATGACCCCATGGGTTAGGGCGGGGCTACAATCGAAGACAAAAGTTTAAGTTTGGAATATATACTGGAAAAAACTTCTCAACATGATCAAGCACTGCAAAGTCATAATTGGTTATTTGTTCACCCGAGCCGATGGATCAAGTGAGCTTTTCTGATCAAAATTTGTCCGTTGTCTGTCGTTGAAGTCAAGAAACCACTGGGCCAGAAAAGCTAAAACGTAGGTGGAAGCATCTTTTGGAAGTGTAGATTCTAAATTTATCAAAATCAAAGGAAGGGGGGGGGGGTAGGGGGCCACATTAGATTTAAGAAGAGGGGAAATCTGGCAAAGAACTGCATCAACCAAGTTACTCAGGTGAGCGATGTGGCCCATGGGCCTCTTATCAGGTCGTAGTGATACTTTATTTGGAATGTTTATCTAACAAGCATACACATGATACCCTTTTTTTCTTTTTTTTTTTTTAATAAACCTGATGAAATTAGACCACGCATATAGAAACATAGAAACATAGAATGACATGTATTGTTCCAGTGGGTGAACTTCCAGTAATTACAGTGGGCCATGATTTGAAAAAGTGTTTTGAATGTTTCGATTATATTTGTTATAAATCATGTATCGTAAAAGTGTCCTGCGACTTCTAAAAAATTCTAATTTCAAATGGAAATACGTGTTCTTATGACCATGATAAATGTACTACACTATATATTTTAGCTCACCTAAGCTGAAAGCTTAAGGTGGAATGCAACACCAACTTTTTAGCTCACCTGAGCCGAAGGCTCAAGTGAGCTTTTCTGATCACATTGTGTCCGTCGTCCGTCCGTCTGTCCGTCTGTCTGTCCGTCTGTAAACTTTTCACATTTTCGACTTCTTCTCAAGAACCACTGGGCCAATTTTGACCAAACTTGGTACAAAGCATCTTTGGGTAAAGGGGAATTTAAATTGTTAAAATGAAGGGACATATCCCCTCACAAGGGGAGATAATCAAGAAAAGACAAAAATAGGGTGGGGTCATTAAAAAAAACTTCTTCTCAAGAACCACTGGGCCAGAAAAGCTGAAACTTATGTGGAAACATCCTGGTATAGTGTAGATTCTAAATTGTTCAAATCATGACCCCCGGGGGAAGGGCGGGGCCACAATGGGAAATCAAAGTTTTACATAGAAATATATAGGAAAAATCTTTGAAAATCTTCTTCTCAAGAACCACTGGGCCAGAAAAGCTGAAACTTATGTGGAAGCATCCTGGTATAGTGTAGATTCTAAATTATTCAAATCATGACCCCCGGGGGAAGGGCGGAGCCACAATGGGGAATCAAAGTTTTACATAGAAATATATAGGAAAAATCTTTGAAAATCTTCTTCTCAAGAACCACTGGGCCAGAAAAGCTGAAACTTATGTGGAAGTATCCTGATATAATGTAGATTCTAAATTGTTCAAATCATGAACCCCGGGGGAAGGGCGGGGCCACAATGGGAAATCAAAGTTTTACATAGAAATATATAGGAAAAATCTTTGAAAATCTTCTTCTCAAGAACCACTGGGCCAGAAAGGCTGAAACTTATGTGGAAGCATCCTGATATAATGTAGATTCTAAATTGTTCAAATAATGACCCCCGGGGGATGGGTGGGGCCATAATGGGGAATCAAAGTTCTATATAGAAATATATAGGAAAAATCTTTGAAAATCTTCTTCTCAAGAACCACTGGGTCAGAAAAGCTGAAACTTATATGGAAGCATCCTGGTATAGTGTAGATTCTAAATTGTTCAAATCATGACACCCGGGGGAAGGGCGGGGCCACACTGGGGAATCAAAGTTTTATATAGAAATATATAGGAAAAATCTTTGAAAATCTTCTTCTCAAGAACCACTGGGCCAGAAAAAGTGAAGCTTATGTGGAAGCATTCTGGGGTAGTGTAAATTCTGAATTATAGGAATCATGACCTCCGGGGGAAGGGCGGGGCCATTATAGGCAATCAAAGTTTTAGATAGAAATATATATATAGGAAAAATCTTTGAAAATCTTCTTGTCAGGAACCACTGGGCCAAAAATGCTGAAACATATGTGCTCATGGAAGGATCATGGGGTAGTGTAGATTTCAAAATGTCTAAATTATGATCAGTGGGGTAGGGTGGGGATGCATTATGTATAACAAGGGTGAAATCTGGTAAAGAACAGAATGGTCAAAGCTTCTCAGGTGAGCGATGTGGCCCATGGGCCTCTTGTTATTTGATAGATCAGATCTTTGAGTCATCTTTTTCAGCATTGAAAGGTTAATATAAGCTCTTAATTATTTTATTATATTTTTTTTGTATTTTTTCAAAGAAAATGAAAAAAAAAAATTATATCCAAATAAGATGTTTTCGAGTTAAAATTTTGCTTGAAATGAATGCATCATATGAATATCTAATAAAATATGTGAAGAAAGCTGGTTAGACTTTTTATATTTTTTATAAAAAGTTATTTATGAAAATAAAACACATTATTTGTGAGTATTTTTTAAACCTTTGGATAAAAATGACACAAAACTAGTCACAACTGTAGCGAATGTGTGTGTCAATCATATTTTAGATAGAAATTAAAATTAGATTGATGCTGGGAGCAAGTTGTGCACTGTTGCTTTTTTCCATAATTTTACATTATTACAATGGGTACAATCTTAATGTACGAAGTTTATCAAAAGACGGCTAAATTTTATATTATTTCCGGGCATGGAGAAGTTGCTCCCAGAACTTTTCGGGTTAAGAAATTTGTCCTAAACAAAAGGCAATCAATTTCATACTAAACAATTATTCGTATATCTTTAAACTTTTACGATCTTTGTAGTTGTACATTTTTTTCTAATTATAAACGTGTCACGTAACAAACAGCTGATGTTAGTGAAGTCGCTTTGGCCGAACTTGGCACGGACCCAATACATACTTATGCAATAGTAGAATTCCTATTAAAGAAAAACTCATGCTAATAAAATAATATCAACATTGTATTGATTTTCCCGCCATATTTTAAGTTGCATTTCCTATGGATGACCTTAACCTAGCTGCGTTTTAACCAACGAAAATGAGCTCAATAGGCTTTCATAGAAAATCTGGTGATTTTTCAGCCTAATTTCAAAGAAGATGGGCGAACAAGGCGGGCAGAATGCCTATAGTGTCAGAAATTAAGAAATCATATTAAATATGTGAATTGATTATTTAAATTAACTTATAATTATTGAAAATTTTGAAATTATGAGGAAAAAAAAAACTTTTTTGAGAGTGAAAAAAATCTCGTAAAAAATGTCTTTGATAAAATTATTAGATGGTATTCGTGGGATTCGAACCCTAGCAATAAAAATCTGACGCATCAACAGCATACTGCTTTGAGACTAATGCGTTAACCACTATACTACACCGCTCACGTTGATTTAAGGCATTTAAATCATGTTTGTGATATGACCCGCGACTTAATGGACTTGAAGTATTTCTCGGAAAGATGCTAATGTTGTGTCATAAAAGTGTACTTTAAAGGTATAGTGGGTCTTTTCTCTCCATGTTTTTGAAAACCAAAAATTGTGTATTTTATTGCACACTTTTAGGATCATCTTTCAAAAAAATGGAGAGAAGACCCACCCATATTGAAAAATATTGTTTAAGCATGAGAAAATGATCGTTTTTGTTCTTTTTAGTGTATGTAAGCTTTTTCATAGGCAAATATTTTCAGTCCTTGTAAGATTTTTGTAAATTGTAGAGATTTTACATAAAGTATACTTTAATATTAGATGAGATATGACATAAAATTTGGATATAATTGAGATTAATTTTTTTTCCTTCTTATCAGTCGCGCTATAGGCATTCTGCTCGCCTTATACGCCCATCTTCTTCCTAAATCTTCCAAATTTTCTTATAATTGTAACAACTACGCACGTTAATTCTCGATTCCTGTCCATATTTAATTTCCATCAGTTTAAAAACTTGTTTTAATTCAAAGAAAAATTCATTAGTATTAAGTGAAAACAACTGACAAAAAGTTAATTGCCTTTATGTACATCTCCTTTAATAAGGTGGTAGAAAGTTTTATCAGTTGAAATCAGACTGAACATATCACCAGATCTTCAAATCACTGGCACCTGACGTTATTTTTTTTCTTTTAATAAAAAATATACCCCCTACCTAATGTCCTAATAATATAATTAGGTAGGGGGTATATTTTTTTATTAAAAGAAAAATAAGTAATGTCAGGTGCCTGTGCTTCAAATATTAATGAAAATGGATAAACAACTCCTTAATCTCACGGTATGTTTTCATGAAGTAAAATTCAACATATGAGATTGATAAAGTATATTTTTATTTGATATCATATAAAATGACTATTTTCCTATTCTTAATCTTTAACCCCCAACACCACCATGAGACAATGAAACCTTTGGAAAGGATAAAATGATAACAAAGATTTGTTGTTGATTCACAGGGGGATATTTTGAAAATAAATTTCAATTTTCCGTTAATTTCTATAATGAACATTTGACCATTTTTCTCAAAGATTTATATCTCTTTGTTTTTACAAAAAAAGTTATGGTTCATATGCACATATCTATCGAGAGAGAGAGAGGGGGGGGGGAGGGTCCGCACCACCCCTTTGGAATTTGTAAAAGGTATTTAATGCACAAACTAAACCAACTATAATTTATATGATGCATAAACAAAACCAACTAAAAGGGACCTTGGACCCCCCCCCCCCGAAAACGCCGGTCCCTGTTTAGTTGAAAAATCTCAAAGACAAAAAGCTCCCGAAAACACGGATCCGTATTTAGTTGAAAAATCCCATAGACATAAAGCCCCTGAAAACGAAGATCTGTGTTTAGTTGAAAAATCTCATAGAGATATTAAAGCATAAGAAGCCCCCCCCCCCCCCCCCCCCCCTCGCCAAAATAATTTTTCACATTAAGGAAATGAGATTACTTTTTTTTTTTCTTGTCAAGAAATTTCTGGGTTGTTTTTTTTTTTCTACCTGGTCAGAAAAAAATTCCTGGATCCGCTCTTGCTTTTTGACAATTCACATGAAGATCAAAATAAATATGAAAATTTATTGAAATATGTTTGGCAGCTGGCAGTAACATCTGACTGTTGGCAGTAAGCAGTTGGCTGTCGTATATGGAATTCCATACTTTTCTTCACATATCTTATTAGGCTTTCATGTGCTGCATTAATTTACAGAAAAATTTTTACAAGAAAGCATCTACGATGGTTGTCCAAAAAGCTCCTAGACAATGATGTTTTTGTTAAAATAAATGATTCTATATAAATCTATTGTATATCGAAATATTCTTATGAAAAACCAAGTCAGAATGATCTAATTTTTATTGATGGAACTTTATATTCTTGTAAAAACCGGGGTCTTCAAAAGTCGCAAATAGTGTGCACGGACCAGTCTGACGTCAAGCTAATTTGGTTATAACGTCCATCTTTTTGATTTTGAATTTTAACACATGTTGATGGACAGACACTACATTTCTTTTTCTGGCGCCACACTTTCAAGTGCTGTCAATAATCTTTAAGTATAAATTATAATTAATTTCATTTTTAAAATTCAAAACAATGCACAAAAAATATGAGCGTCACCAACATAAACAGTTTATATATACAAACTGCACAGCAAACTCCAACGCTGCGCTAGATTTAGAACAACGTCATGAAAAGAAATCTCCATTTTCAGCAAATTACATGTGTTTTAAAATTCTTTTAGTATCTTTGAATTTGTACACACCGTTGAAAAATCGTATATACCAATCTCGAATCAATGAACTAAATATATTTAAATGATTTTGGGTTGTTTTAACATATATTTTGTCTCTTACGTCATTTCAACCGTATTAAAACATAATTTTTTTTATCGAACGCTGCCCCGTGCGGACAGCCGACGAAGCTTTTTCTGCCGAGTTTTGACACTCATTATGGGTCTAGTTTAGAATTTTCAATGTCTATATAGTTAGTGATACTTAAGATACCAGAAAGCGATTATAGCCTCTCTATTTGTGTTACATATAATTTTCATTAGGTTTTGATTTGTTCTATATAGAAAATACTCATTTTATTCCGAACACTTTATATCAGAATTAATGGCATGTTAACCTTGATCCGTGCGCACAATCTGCGACATTAAAAGACCTCGATTTTTACAAAATATAAAGTTCCATCAAGAAAAATGAAATCTATCTGACTTGGTTTTTCATAAGAAATATTTTGATATACATTAGATATATATACATGTAGAACCATTTATTTTAACAAAAACGTCATTGTCCACGAACTTTTTGTACTTTGGATGTAAATATTTTTTTTTTCTTTGAAAAAAAAATCATATAAAATAACTAGAGCAAAGCTCGTTGCAAAGCAACGATTAGGTCTTCCGTCTTGTTTTGACCGGAAATAACGTCAACAAAAGAAAGCAATGAGCTTAGTCGTCTCCAGTTACTTTATAATTTCAATTTTGCATCAAAACTTTAAAAAATAAACTATTTTTGGCTACTTCCGGTTTGACCGGAAGTGATGTCGATGGACGGAAAATTAAGTGACATATGTTACCCAAAAACTTGTCAAGAACGGCAAAAATATGAATTTTCTGACTACTTCCGGTTTGACCGGAAGTGACGTCGCCGGACGCATTTTGACGACTTCAGTAGATTAAGCTTGACATTTTGAACAACTTTGCTTCTTGGATGTATTACAAATTCTCAATACTTTTTAAGATATCTGAAAAAAACTTTTGGCCCCTCTAGATCCCTTAATTTTAGGGGTCAGCCCTTTTTTCGAGATATCATTTGAAAAGATCTTGTAATTCTGCACAAATTTTCTTCTATATGATTTAACAAAATATTTTTAGTTTAGAAGATAAAAAGCAACATATTTGTAAATTTTCGCTCTTTAGGCGTTCTAATTTTTGACCCCTTTATAGCACCATTTTGAATAGAGAAATCGAAAAACAAA
>NW_026918202.1:0-14001 GCF_032062105.1 Saccostrea cuccullata
ATGTTATTCTACTTTGGCTTAAATACTATATTTATACTGCCAGGTGCACAAAGAAACATATTAATTTACAAAATGCAATATCACAAATGAAATTTCATTATGAAACACAGAAAATTATCTCTTATAAGAATGGTAAAAAGGAAAAGTTTGATACCCAGTGGAACAGATGGAATCTGCTATTCTCTTAACTTGAATCTTTACACACTCTCTTTCTCTTCTCTCTCTCTCTCTCTCTCTCTCTGCTCTCCCCTCTATCTTTCTCTCTATTGTTTCTGTCTTTCTTAAAATAAAAAACACATCATTCTGTTTCTTTTGAAATATGTATATAATGCTGTATGTTGTGTGAATAAATAAATTAAAAAAAAAAAAAAAAAAAAAAAAAAAAAAAACTCTGTCAGCAACATATTTTCTCGGCATACGAACGTGCGTTTGATTTTTCCTTTCAAAAAAACAATGGTTACTTTCTGATCCAGATGTATAAACACATTTTTTGAATATATGCTTTAAATTCTTCTCTCTGTTTTGTTGTAGCGATGAGTTTGGAATCTTGTCATTTTCTATAGATACTGGAACCTAACATGTACATGTAGTAAAATTCTGTTTTGTAGTTACTGTCTTTTTTAACATATATCCATGCCGATTTAGAAAACTACGTAAATGTAACGTACATTTCAAGATATATTTCTGTTTAATAAAAAGCTAAAAATTCATCTAAAAATTCATCGTTTTGTTTCAGTTTATCAAAAAAAAGATTCTCTATGTAATCACATTGTGTTATATGTCGCAAACACCACTATAAAGACACAATTGCCTTAGAATATGAGTAGGTAACGTACATTTCAAGCTTGTAATAATATGTAAATTAGTAATAAGAAAATTTGAAAAAAAAGCAATTATTGACATGAAAATCATTTCAATGAAGCGTTTTAAGGCAGTAATATAAGAAATCATAATGTCACAAACGAGGTTATTTGTCATCAACTACATGAATGTCACGTCAATTCGGTAACGTTCATTTCACATATTATTGGAGAGTCCCCTCCACCTCAGTTCATTACCATTCTTTTGTGCTGTTTCGCTGAAATTGACACCGGTCGTAGCCTATAGTTACTTCTACCTGTGTGCAAGGGTACAGACAAAAAAATATAAGAGTCAGACGTATTTTGCTATGATCTAACAAATGCTCGTGTTTGGCCATTGAAACTGAACATAAATCTATTCCAATATATCCATCGACAGTTTGTTAACAATTTCATTTAGTATGTTGCAACATCGTTTTTCAAAACACAAACATACGTGCTTTTCAGCAGATTTGGAAAAATATAACCCAAAATGCAATGATTCAAACAAAACTGAGTATTGTGTGCCTTTCAGTATTTGAAATGTACGTGACCGTCTTGTGTTCTGGGTTTAGGCCTATTTGTTTCTTTTTTTTCTATTTTTTGTTTCTTTTTTTACCAATTATAAGCCTATGCATACCTTGTTTTAAATTATCAACAACAATTAAATTAATATTGACGAAAAGTCGCATATTAAAAGTAAACAAACTGCAAAAAGGTTGCCAAAGATGAATTTAAGACACTTAGAAATAAATTTTCTAGCATATGGTAACAGTCTACCACATTTACGAGGACTGGGGGTGCATTTAGATGGATTTATGTGGCCAGTTGTCAAATGGATTGTAACGATAATTTTGTTTCGCTCGTGTAAACGCAATTCATTGACTAAATTTTAAAAAATGTCAGTTAGAAATACGTAAAATGTACGTTACCATACGTAACGTACATTTCAAATATAAAAATCAATTCTCTTCCACAAGCGTACGTTAGACACGCAATATATTGATACTATTTGAACTTGCATACCATAAGAAATGCATCATACAGGTTTCCTATTCAGAAATATATACCAGGTATCAAAATTATATTACATATAATTGACCTTAATATATTTTTTTTCCTCCGCAGAAACGTTTCTTTTCATTAATTTTTGGATTTAGCCGACCTCCAACCTTTGAAACTTTCCTTTGTGTACACATTCGAGTGTGTGAAAGTATGAGAATACAAGAAAATTCGTGCGAGATTCACTTAATTCAAATTTCATGGTAACGTACATTTCAGTCACGTACATTTCAAATGATCACTTTTCATGTAAAAAATAATTTTTAATTGTGTTAAGCAAAACGTCTTTGCCAGTTTACAGGATACAAGGGGTTGCTTATTCAGAGTCGTCTCATATTTTCTACTTAATATATATTCTTAATGGAAGAATATAGGTAACGTACATTTCTTTCTTATCTCTACGATTGAAAATGTCTTTCATTCCGTAAACATATTTATAAAAGTTGCTCAAATTGTTCAATTTCATGTTACATTATCTAAGTAGGAGTAATTAATCTATTGAAATTTCAAATTTAGCCCATCAATAAATAAAGGAGAACAAAACTATCAGGTGTATAATCTTTGTGTTTGCTTGTAATGTGGTTGAAATAGAATTAAGCGACAGGGACATTGCACAATAAAAATTATTTATTATCACAAAGAAAATGTATTTATTGTTATGAAAAGAAATATATATGATACAAGGTTTAACTTATCAGAAAATTTTTACTTAAGAATCAAAACTATATGCTACACAGAGGGGATTCAGAATAATATTTGCCTCGGCGACAGTAACGTACATTTCAAATAGGCTACTATATTTGAATTTGGAACTCCTTAAATACCCTTTCAGATCGATAATTATACGAATTCTTATTCATTGTTATATGACTATTTATAATGTTGATTTAGAAATTACATCAGTGATATTTCTTTCAAATGAAAATGAGGCGACATTATTTGAGCCCTTATATTGAGAATGGGTGATAAATGCATTGATCTTACAAATTCTCTTGATTTTCTTGACCATCACAATCTAAATGTACTTTGTGTACTTACCTGTGCCATGTTGAATTCTGCAAACATATTCTTTGTGTAAATGTTTGAATCGGTGATAAATACATTCATCTCTGTATCTTCACATCTGTGTGAAAGAAAATAAGTTTTTTTTATGAATGTTTACAGCATTTCAATTTAGTATGTTTACAGCTCATTTTTGGGTGATATTAATATTATTGGCACCAATATGTGCATGTGTATCTGGCAATAAATTATGAAAAATGGTAAAGCAGCAAACTTTATATGATATTAACAATATAATATAATACATGAAATATTAAACTGTAATAACAAAAAGAGTTTTAACTTGCAGAATATAGTATTTACAACATTCACAATTTTAATGCAAAGCATACTGAATAAAAGATTATGGCCAATTTAAACATAATTTTTTGTTCCACATGGCTACTGACTTTAGATAAGGAGATTTTCTTCCTGTTAAGGTGTGGCACCATGTATTGTAGCCCACACTGAGAACCAGGGCACAGATAAACAGCAGCAGGCACACAGTGATACACACAATACAGGTCACAAAGGCATCCAACCAGGAACTGCAATAGTAAATAATGGTCAGTTTACAATGCATGTACAAACTACAACTCAAGTGTAAAATATCCTCAATTTCCCTAATCAATAATGAATACAATTTTATAGGTGATCATCAAAAATTCCATACAGGTCTGCATGTATTAAGAAAACTCGTTAACCAAAAAAATTCAGGATAATAACTGCATTTGGCCATATCTATAGCTTAAAATCACCAACTTAATTAATTACTCCTTTATTTCTTAATGAGGAATTCTTTCAGCACATAAAATGAAATTGCACTTTGGTGCAGTGATGGTTTTGAACTTCAAATGAAATCTTAACTTTTCAGAACACAATGTATGAAAAAAAATGGCTCCCAAGATGTATTCCTTCAGAGCAATTGCTCAAAGTTGATAGTTTTTGGGCTTTGTACCTTTACACCTATGTAAGTGGATTTATGACCATAAAGTTACTTCCTGAAATAAATAATAAAGCCTTATCCTGGTTTACTGATTAATAATTCAGCGTATTATAAACAGCCATATTTATTCATGCCTCACTGCATTCCTGGTGATAATTACTGTGATATACAGTTACTCAATAGATATACATGTACTATTACATTTTTAGCACAAAAGTTTCAAAAGCAGCAATATTTAAACTAGCTACTGTGAAATCACTAATTTTATGATAACCCAATGAATTGTGTCCTCCCTTTATATAACATATTGATCTATATTAATGCAAAGTTTTACTCTAGTTATTGAAATGTCAGTGCCAGACATGTGTACATATCACCAAAATGTCACAAGACCTTGATCTAAAAATAAACTGTTTAAGCAAAAAGGTTTAAAAAACAAACAAACAGAAAAGCGACAAATTTTGCCAAGATTTTATAAGTGAAGTTTTTTTATCCTCTCTGATGCTATTTATTATATATAATCTATTCTGATGTCTGTAAATGAAATGTGTAGTTATTATTTAATAGTAGAAATTAGATCCGCCTCTTAAAAACGTACATTACCTGTCAGTGTTTTTGAACAAATAAACTGATTGCCATATGATGTAAAACACTGAGATTATCATAATAATAACGCCAACGAATACAGAAAATCCACAGTCACTGTAGAGACCCCATTCGATGTTCATAAGAATCACACTCTTTACATCTGAACTGTAGTTCCAAGTCCCCTTTGCTCCAAGTAAACAATTTCCATCAAATTCCTGCAAGTTTATTGACACCGGAATAAAAATAAAAAAAGAACCAAGAAATGACACTAAAAACGCAATAACTTGTGATAGGAGAAGTACATTCCCCATCCCCATATTTGAAGTCACTGTCTCAGTGTATCTCACTTGCTATCTGTTGCTACTTTCACATCCCGAACCAAAAATCTCATATGCTGAAGAGTTCCAAAAATTGACTTCCGGTTAAACAGGGAAAAAATGTCGATTCTGACTGGAGACGAAGTAAAGAATGAAATCGAGGGGCATCAGGGTAAGAGGAGCATTTTTAAAAGCGCATTTTTAGATAAAGTTATTATTGGAAGGATCAATTAGTATGTGCAACATATTTAAATGAAAATCATCGTGTTTATTCTATGTTTCTACTTTCGATATCTCGGTAAAATTATTTGTTTGGGATTATGTTTACACCAAAATGATTGTTTTTGTTTTCTTTTTTAAAGTTATAAGTGTAGAGTTTTATTTCTTAAATGAAACTGATTTCACAGCATCTTTAAGTTTATCAGGAATACATAATGCATTCATTCATTGTAGACTACGATCTGCATATTAAAGTTAAGTACAGTCGAACTACCGCGAGGTCTTGCTATAGAACGAAATAGACACAAGGAGTCACAAAAAATCAGCAATCTTTACATTAAATTCTGTTAATGTTATAAGAAAGAAAACAGGAAAATTTTAGGAGATACTGGACAGTTATTTTATAACCATTCATATGGAAACTTGTATTCACAAGTAAAGAAACAGTCATTGTCCCCATTGTTTGGACGGGTGCACGATGTTTCGGCACCGCGACGGTTCGGCACTTCATCGCGAAGACGTTTCGGCACCCCGATGTTTCGGCACCGCGACGGTTCGGCACTTTTATATGACGTTTCGGCACCTCAATTTTTTGGGAAGAAGAAAATAAATCGTATTTGTTTTATGTCTAAGTCTGTATTTGTTAATATTTGTGCATATTTTTTTGGGAAATAAATTGTATCTATTTTATTTCTAAGTCTGTATTTGTTATTATTTGTACATATTTTTTTGGAAATAAATCGTATTTATTTTATTTCTAAGTCTGTTTTTGTTATTATTTGTACATAATTTTTGGGACATTTTTATTATAAGGTGAATTATTGGTGGAACATTAAATATAGTAAAAACTGAATTGATAATTTATTGATAAGGTAAATTATTCGTTGAACATTATTAAATATAGCAAAACTGAATTAATAATTTATGTTCAACTAATGTATGTGCGTGTATACAAGTCATGTCTGGTCTTTTCAGCTAAATAACCAATTTTTAAATGTCAAAGTTATATTATAAAATTGTCAACGGAATATATTTTCAATGAGGGTAGAACAGTAAAGGTATCCCTAGCACACAGGGTATAATACCGTAATGTGTCAGATTCATGATGACGGTTGAGGAGGGTAAAGAAAAATTCCAGCAAATTCAATAAGTGACAGTGTGTCACTTTTCCCAATACACAAGATATAACGCAAGGTGTCAGAAAATGAGGGGCCTATATGAAGGATTCCACATGATTTCAATGTATCACTTGTTTCCAAACATCACCAGAAGAAAACCAGAAATGACAGGTATGTACAAATATATACATGTATATTGTAATATAATAATGCGTAGTTTTAAACTTGATTGTATTTTGCGTTGAAAATGACTGATAAAAAAAATAATAAAACGCTTGATTATTTTGAACTGAAAATATAAAAATATATATCGTATAATTAAAAATAGTTTAATTATACTAGTATATTATCATGCTTAAAGGTATTACGTGTATTTTTAAATAAGATATATAAATTTTCAGTGAATGCTAGTTTGTCTAAAATACGAAGGAAAAAAAGATATTGCATAGCAATGATATTTTTTCTTGATAGAAATATTTAATTACGGTTAGACAGTGTACATAACAAAAATAAGATATGATTGTACATGCATGCGATGAGTGATATAGTACCGTAATTTTTAAGCACAACTCAAATCTTATACTTCCATAGAAATGAATGACATTTGCAATTTATCATTGATAACAGTAATATTTTATTTACGTCTGCATCAATATAATGCCATGTGTATTTTTTTCCTCAAATAATTAATTTCCAAATAAGAAATGAATATAGGGGTCATTTATCAGGTCTGCTGCATCCCTATAATTATTAAGTTTTACTGCTTAATTATACGACCTCATGTAGATTTCTGTGAAGTCTGCTGCTGTTAGAATTTATTGCACATACAGTGTAAGTTATCATCTCAATAATTTCCAGTTTGGCAGTGATGTGTTAAGTGATAATTAAAAGCTGAATAGATTGATTAATGCATAAAGAAAGGCAGAATTTTGAACTTGTCAAGGTTACAATTTCTAAAATATTTTATAAAATTTGGTACGTTCATTGTGTACCAAAATAAGTCATATATATACAATATTTAATGCTAAATCTTTCCCATATTTCCTTGACGAAGTTATTAGTTTTTTAATTTTTTTTTTTATAATAAATGATATGAGTTAAGTTCCGTGCTGATTTTCACATTGTGCCCAAAAATTTAAAACAAATTATAGTTACGGTTTCTTTATATATGGGATTTTTTTTTTTTTTTATTACTTTTCAAAACATATATCTCAACCTTTTTGGAGCTACTAGACTAAGTATTCCATCTTGAAAGTAAATTGAAGTGACATTAATATATGCAGTGAAAAAAGTTTCTCAACATTACATTATGTTAATATTGAAACTTTAAGTTTTTACAAAAATATATGGATTTGTGATGTTCTCTTTATCAATTTTTTGCTTTTCCAGACAACTGCATCAGCTGCAATACCTTTGTTCGACCAAGACAGGAGGCGCTTCAGTGCGACAGATGTCAACATTGGCAGCATCGAACTTGCAATACTGGTAAGAATTTAAAGTATTAAATCTAGATTATATGCTGCTGGGATTATCAATTTAAAATTCAAAATCTTGTAAATCCTAAAATCTAATCAAGGTATAATTCAACATTTTCAGGCATAACCAGAGCTGAGTACAGAAGATTAGTGCACGACCAGGAAGATTTTGATTGGACTTGCGAAGGTTGTACCAACAACTCAGAGGTTCCATCACAAGATGACGAAGATGATGTCAACAACACATCAGATGTTCCAGATGCCACTTTCCAAATGTCCCTGACTTCCTTGGTGGATCGAGAGAACATTTCGGAACAGGTACATTCAATATTAACGTGATTAAGAATGTAAACGTTAGCTTCCAACATTCCAATTGTACTATATATTACAGTTTAATTATTCATTTTAAAGCCTTTTCTGTTTCCTATGTCAAAGAAACTTGAATAGTTGGTGTACAAGAGTTAGGTAGAAAAATAATTAATAATTTTAGCACACGGAGGATGAAAGAGAGGAGGAACCAAATGAGGACAACACATCAACAGCCCCAGCAGATGCCACATTTCACATTTCCTTGGGTTCCTTGATTGATCCAGAAGACAGACCTGTGATTGATCCAGAAGACAGACCTGTGGTGGATCCAGAAGACAGACCTGTGATTGATCCAGAAGACAGACCTGTGGTGGATCCAGAAGACAGACCTGTGGTGGATCCAGAAGACAGACCTGTGGTATAATTTCATTTTATAGTATCAGTATTATAAATGATAAACATTAAATTTTAAATTATAATTATGAATATGAAACAGTTACACTGAAATAGTTATATACATGTATGAATATTCAATTTTATTAACTATTATTTAGAATCAGCAAGAGGACCAGTCCTTTGTAGCGGACACATCTTTTGCTGTTCCTGCTCCTGTAAACGAGGATTCCATTAGAGAAGAAATCATTGGTGACATTCCAGAGGAGGATGAGGCTGTGGTTGCTGAGTATGCAGTGGTAGACGCAGGAACCAAACGGGGCAAGAGGAAACTGGTAGACAACCGTGGATTCCAGTATACTATTAAGGTAAAAAAAATTATACAAAAGAGGAAACATTTTTGTAAAATAAAAATTTATGCAGTAAACAATGTAAAAAGTTTTAATTTACGCAAAAAATAATGAAAACATTGTTTCTACATACTCTTAAAATTTAATTTTAAACTTTTATCAGAAGCAGAGAGGAGATGGCTCTATCTACTGGAGATGCAGCAAACGTGGGAAGGAGCAGCACTGTCCAGCCACAGTGATTCAAAAAGGCGACACCTTCCAAGAAGGCCTTAAAAATCACGTTCACCCTGCAGAGCCAGGAGTCCATTTAGCCATCAAAATGAAAGCTGAGGTAGCTTTTTCTTCTTATTATGATAGTCAATAATACATATGTATAGTAAAATATAATTAATTAAGATTATTAAAATATTTGTAAGTACTTTTTATAAACACCATGGAATAGTTTGTGCTTTTTGCACATTGTAAAACAGTCACCAAATTATTCAATAGTAGCATTTTAATTCATTATATCTTTTCTTATTATATGTATTAACCTTTTATACTATAGGTGAAGAAAAAGGCGGTGGATAACATATTTACAGAGTCTGCACCCCGCATTGTAGAAAATGTCATGAATGCCGCTTCAGATGTTGATGCTCCCCCTGCCAGTCGTCCAAAGCCTGCCAACATGACAAGGATTGTCAACAGGGTTAGACAGAACCTGCGGCCTCAAGATCCGAAGGATTTAGATTTTGAGGTAATTTCAACAATTACAAAACGTTTAATTTAAGATTAAATTATACATTTCTGTATTTTATAGAAACTGACATGTTTTGTAAATTTTCTAGCTTGACATGGGCTTCCTGGAGCATCAGATGCCAGACTTCAGACATGTTGATGTCTATGTTTCTGGCCGTCGACATCTGCTGATGTATACGGACTACCAGCTGCAGCTCCTGGCTAAGGCCAAAACCTGGTATCTGGACGCCACATTCCGGGTTGTCAACAAACCTTGGTATCAACTCTTCACCATCCACTCCTTTATCCGCAGTGGTGCTAACATGAAGCAAATCCCTCTGGCATTTTGCTTCATGTCTAGCAAAAGAAAGGCTGATTATTATGAAGTAAATTTATCAAACAAAAGTAATTAAGAATAATGTTACTATTAAAGTAATGAATTAAAAAAAATTGACATTAAATTTAAAAAAACGATATGAGTATATAGCAACAAATTAAATTACTATGAAACCACCTTGTAATAATTTAAATGCTGCATACCATATTAAAGGTTCTTGCAATTTTGCAGGTTCTCAGGACAATTGATCATCTCCTGCCAGACAACATCAGTCTCCATGGCTTTGTTGTTGATTTTGAGGCAGCCATTTGGAGGGCAGTGCAGGAGAGATTTCCTGGATATGTTATACAAGGCTGTGTGTTTCATTGGACCCAGGCCGTGTACAGAAAGGCCCAAGAACTGGGTTTGCAGGTACACACATGTATTTTAAACAAAATCTTTAATGGATAGACTCACGGCATTTCTTTATTATATTGTAACCATAAGGGCCTGTAATTAACACATTGTATTTAATTTTACGTAATCACTATATGTATAATCTTTTTGTCCCCTGTGATTGTAACAGCAGAAAAACAGTTTACACAAAATATCCATTTCTTAATAATATTCTTTAATTATGACATAATAAGAGTTTTTATGTTTTCAAATGCTTATAAATGACAGAATATGTTGCACAGTATGTGTATTAAATAAATAAATATTTCTTTATAGAGGGCTTACAACACAAGAGGAGAGGTGCACGAGTTTATTCGTCAAGTGCTCGCCCTCCCTTTCTTGCCACCAGAGCACAAAGTCGAGACATTCCACCATTTAGATCGGCATGTACAGACGGACTTGCTCGATTCCCTCATGGAATACGTGTGGCGCCAGTGGCTGAATAACCCCACCTTCCCTGTTCGGAACTGGAGTGTGTTCATGCTCGCCATTCGCACCAACAATAATGTAGAGGGATGGCACAACAGCAGAGTTGGTCAAAAATGTCCTGTTCCCTTCTACTTGTTGCTGGTGGGATTACACAAAGAGGCAAAACAGATCCCCCTCCAAGCTAAGTTGATCTCGGAAGGGAAGATGGTGCTCATCCATAAGAAAAGGACAACAAATATAAACGGAAAGCTGTTTGCTGCATGGAAGCAATATCCGGAGGGGGAAATGACTAGCAGTCAGCTTTTGCGGCGTTGCGCCAATGTGTATGGACCCAGTGATTAGACTATGATCCTTTAATTCTGATATCAATCTATATTTGTATATATATATATTTATATACCATCTGTATGATAGAGCGCCAGGTCAAATACAATGTACATGTAATAGTGTTATTAATTTAAATATGCATAATAATTATATGTAAATGTTTATAAATGTGACGAGAGTATGAAGTTAAGAAAAAAACAGATACATTTGTTTCTTTTTTTGTGATGATCTGCATTAAATCAATTTGTTTTAAATATGACACACAAATCAATTGTTTGTGTTTTCTTTACTTCTTATGAAATAATAATATTTTTTTAATGGAAGGGAAAATAAATAATCTATCCTTGTTCTGCATGAAATAAATATCTGAATAGAAAAAATTGCCAGTCCCCTTAAACTTACTTCTGACTATATTTACGGAAAAAAAGTTAATACAAGTCAATTTACGGTTATGAATAGTAAAATAAAAAAAAAAATTGGGGAGCATTTTTTTTAACAGCTGTAAAACACAAGTAATACTAATTTAATATCCCTGTAATTAATGTAATAACCCATGGTAGGATATGTAGTAATAATACCTTTGTGTAACACTAGATGGGTTAAAAATTAAAAACAAAACAAGTGCTTGTGATGTACATGTATGTAGATAACTTGATCGAGGCTTCAATAAATATTTATGAATATAACTATCATAAAATAATTACCAGAATGAAAATAAAATGTTTATTTAACCATTCAGTGTTTAAAAAACGTGAAATTATTCCATTTTCCTGTAATACATACCCATTCTAACTTGGTTGCAAAATCCTATCTTTCAGCTCGATTTCCAAGAGTTACTTATACTATTAATCAGAAAGATGATTTCAAACAGACCTATTCCCTAAAAGTAATATACAACCACAAGTTATATGCTGTTAAAGTAATTTTTCTCACAATATAAGTCAATATTTAGATAGGTGCCGAAACGTCGGGGTGCCGAAACGTCGCGGTGCCGAAACATCGTCGCAGGTGCCGAATCGTCGCGGTGCCGAAACATCGCGGTGCCGAAAAGTCCAGAATTCGTTTGGACTGTAAGGGAGAGATTTGCATACACATGTGAGGAGGAAACAATGTGTACAGAAAAATTTTATATGTGATGTTGCACAATGTCATATTTCCTCATTTGTTTGACCAATAATTCTTCATAGTAAAAGAACTGTAAACATTTTATATTGTATTCACTGAGAAGGAATGATAGATAAGTGTCACTCTTGAAAAAAAAATGCCTAACATGGGTAGGGTTCAGGAGGACAGTCGGAAGAAAAGGCTCTAAAATAAACTAAATGACAAACTCGTAAGCACACAATGACAAACCTTTAGATCATATTCTTTTTACATGAACTAAGAACATTAATGCATTCAATAGTAGAAAACATATGAGGTTTATACTGAAGTAAATAAAAAAATTGATTGCTTTCATGTCATTCAGATTATGAGTTCCAATTGTGTAATAAAATTGTTGGATTTTAATATTCAGAAGTAGAGAGTAATGAGGTGGAGGGTGAGGAAGTGAACTCCGAGTTAGACAAGTACTGGAAAGCTGTGAGGGACAACCCAGGGGATTTCACAGGCTGGACTTACCTCCTCCAGTATGTGGAACAAGAGGTAAGACGAAAACAAAGTTATTAAATATTAAAACTATCTATGGTATGTAACTTCTAGAGTAAAATTTACTACTCTCTCTAGTGTATATCATGTTTATCTCATTTGACTCCGGTAGAAAAAACTGGATCAAGCCAGAAAAGCATATGATGCATTCTTTGAGCATTACCCATACTGTTATGGCTACTGGAAAAAATATGCTGATATGGAAAAAAAACAATCAGGACCAGAGAAGGCAATGGAGGTAATATTTCTAAAGAAACGTAAAAAATGTATTGTTATATGATATCATTATGTGGAAACAAAACAACATTTGCAAAGGGAGACAATATTTGAAATGCATTATTAGGCACATCGACGTATTTAAGATTGAATGAGAAACTTCCTGCTTCTAAATATAATGCATCTGTGATAGATAAACAGTACATTTTGTTATGGCATCAATATTGAATAAAATTGTTCTTTCAAACTAACTTTTACAAAAATATCTGATATTTGTAAGTCCCCTGTTTTACTTTTCAGGTATTTGAGAGAGGTACACAAGCAATTTCCTTGAGCGTAGAACTTTGGTTACATTACATAAACTTCTACACAGAAGAGTATGGGAAACTAGAGAATGGAGAGGAAGGAATTAGAGGGTGTGTTATTAACTAATATTAGATGAAGGAATAAAAGGATATCATTAAAGCCGAAAAAGAAGCATCTATTTGACATTGATGTCATTTGCTGTGATTTTATTTTTAGAATCTATGAGAAAGCTGTAGCAGCATGTGGTAAGGATTTCCGATCAGACAAACTCTGGGACACGTACATATCCTGGGAGGAAAACCTGATCAGTAAAACAGCCCTCTATGACAGAGTCTTACAGATCCCAACACAGCTCTACAGTCATCATTTTGAAAAGTAGCTAAACAAACGTTTAAGCTTGAGAAATATATTGTAAAATGCATAGAGAAGAAAGGAGATTAATAATAATGACATATTGGAATTGTACCTAAAAGTACCATGTCACAGGAAACTGCTGAATATCATACAAGTTAAAAATCATGCTCATTTATTTCTAAATTGAGTTACATTTAACAAGAAATAATACCCCTGTTACATAAATGTTAACGAAAAGATATTCACCTGCTAAATGAATGCTTGCAGAACTAGCTGGATCAGTAAAACTTGTCATAATTTCCTGACTTTTTACTTTCAGTTTTAAACATCATGTCTTGTCCCATCACCCAAAAGAAATCCTTACCCTGGACAACTTTCTCCAGCTCAGGAAGGAGGTCGTGGTGGGGACGTCCGAGTTAAATCCAGAGGAGGAGGCTGCCGGGGATGATGGGCCTCCAGGGGTGATAGGACCACCTGGGGAGGATGCACCACCAGGCATGGAAGTGGAGGGAGATAAAGTAAGGGGTGCTCTTCAGACTTACAATTAATTCGAAACTCAAAAGTACAGAAAAAAGG
>NW_026918203.1:0-13750 GCF_032062105.1 Saccostrea cuccullata
ATAGGGCCTTATTATTTATTTTAATACTGATTTGCTTTAAATATTTATTTTTTTCGAATATGAAAATTAAATTATGGATTTATCGTAAAATCTTGAAAATGTGCAAATTTTGCATTTGTACATGTATGAATACTAACAGTTACTCTTAAGTGACATAGGTCCTGAGATAAAGGTACCAAAGTCAAAAGTAACCCCTTCAGTAAGTTTATGTATTGCACCAAATATGTCAAGAATTGAATGTGAAAAAGAAGAAAAACATTATGAAACATAAACATAATACATATATAAAATAAATTACTTACCTTTCTCGCAAGACAAGGGATGTGGAAATTTTGCGTTACTCTTTATAATGCAAAAAACATAAATACTTATGATGTCTATGGATAAGATTACTTTAACTTGCATGTCATCGTTTGATAGAGCATGAAATCCTCGCATGCATTATACCGACCGATTTTTGGTTAGAAACATATCCAAGTACAAGCAAACATGAATTGTGTTTACATCGTAGATACCTTTATATGGTGTATAAAACAAGGACATAGGTGTTCAAAATGAGTGATTGATCTATGTTTGAATTATTTCTAATAAAGTAAAATGATTTTGATGCCTTGCATCTATAAAATTGAACAGTGTGTATCAATCACATTTGATAGTTTTACTGCATAAGAGCTAATAATGTAAAATTTCACATATATCTAGCAACCCTGTTTTGTCAGTTTATAATGATGCAGCTGTTAAAATTCAAAACATAAAAATTATTTGAATTTATGTGTATGAGTTCAATATCTCGTAGGTAAATATTTTATGTCATTACCTGAAAAAATTGGTGATACCAATTACAAATGATATGAATGGAAAAAAATATTTTCAATTTTGAGTTTCTATTAATTTATTTGCAAAATCAAACAAATTAAAGTTACATTCTAAAATGAACAGAAATAACATAAATCATTATACTTATCATTGACTTTTATAATGAATAAAAGAAGAATTGTAAGAATTTACAGTTCTCTAACGTATTCAGGGCCTTAGATGATTATAATCTCAAATATTTAGCAAAACATAATATCAATATTTGGCGTATGCTAAAACATACTCTGTGATTTGTTTTCAATTTAAAATCATATTTTTGCTTAAGGCTATTCGATCCTCAGCCAGGAAGGATAACTCCAAAAATAGTAATTGCATCAAAATGAAGCTTGAAATTTCTTTTTTCAAGCACCAATTTTCATTTTATTCATCTTCATAAGATTCAAGGGTTTTGAAAGTCTTAGAAAAGGTCTTTTAAAAGTTGACATTTGTACCCTTTAAAAGGAAAAAAATTAATGCAGTTTTAGAGAAATAAGAATTTCTTGAACTCAGTCTTAAATATCAAAGCTTATTAGCATGATATGAAAGAAGAAGTGATTTGTGGTGCCTTGCAATGATAGCAAAAACCTTTTACACAGTGTATTACAGAATACAGGACGGAAATAGAAGACAAAAAATACCAAATAAGTATAAAATCATGACATTTTCTCTGAATGCCTGGATACCTATCGTTTTTTAAACTAAATATATTTTTGATCAATGCCATTAGAATGCATTGCTGATATTCCAATTCGCTTTTTCTGCAAAAATATTGTAGATTTGAAAATTTTTCCCTAAAAAATATTTTAACTTTAATCTTCAACTTTAAAGAAATACTGTGGAAAAATTTAAACCCCGTTTTGGATTCAGAGATACTTTTATGGTATTTTTATTCTTTCTGCTAATTCCATAATCCTAAGGAACGGACTCCCTTTAAAAAGATATCTTTAATGTAAATAATCAATTTTACTCCGTTGAAAGCAGTCTGATAATAAAAGCATATACAGCTGTAACTCATCTTTTGATTAGCAAATATTGGTAGTCATCACAAAACACAAGCATATCAATTTTATTAAAACTGAATATAGATTTATCCATCCAGACTAACGGTTAGAAAAATTCCTTCTCTTGATGGTATAATTTCTTACTATGACCAAAAGCACAGTTTTTTTTTTTAGATTTACTTAACACAATTTGATTGCTTCATGTGTTCAAAAATACGTGTATTGAGCTTTAAAGAAAATAGTTTATCAGATGAAATATTATGTCTCAAGAGGAAGCTTTTACTTGAAAATTATAAGCTCTTACATTAAATATTTTCAGTTTTAATTTTAAACACCATAAAAATTCTTACAAACAAAACAACAAGGGGCCCCATGGGCCACATCGCTCACCTGAGTAACTTGGGTGATCAGATCTTTTTAAAAGATTTGTTCTATATATATTTCTATGTAAAACTTGGACCCCCTGTGGCCCCGCCCTATGCCCAGGGTCATGATTTTAACAATTTAATTTACATACTCAAGGATGCTTCCACATAAGTTTCAGCTTTCCTGGCCTAGTGGTTCTTGAGAAGAAGATTTTTAAAGATTTGTTCTATATATTTCTATGAAAAACTTGGTCGGCCATTGTGGCCCCGCCCTACCACTGGGGTTCTTGATTTTACGAATTTTATATCTACACTACCCAAGGATGCTTCCATAAAAGTTTCAGCTTTCCTGGCTCAGTAGTTCTTGAGAAGAATATTTTCAAAGATTTGTTCTATATATTTCTATGTAAAAATTGGATTTCCTATTGTGGCCCCGCCCTACCCCCGGGGGTCATGATTTTAACAATTTAATATCTACAGTACGCAAGGATGCTTCCACATAATTTTTATTTTCCTGCCCAGTGGTTCTTGAGAAGAAGTTTTTTAAAGATTTGTTCTATATATTTCTATGTAAAACTTGGATTCCCTTTTGTGGCCCCGCCCCACCCCCGGGGGTCATGATTTTAACAATTTTATATCTACACTAACCGGGATTTTTCCACTTAAGTTTCAGCTTTCCTGGCCAATGGTTTTTGAGAAGAAGTTTTTTAAAAAATTTGTTCTATATATTTCTATGTAAAACTTGGATTCCCTTTGTGGCCCCGCCCCCCCCCGGGGGTCATGATTTTTACAATTTATTATCTACACTACCCAAGGATGCTTCCACATAAGTTTCAGCTTTCCTGGCCTAGTGGTTCTTGAGATTGATTGATTGATTGTATAGTGTTTAACGTCCCTCTACAATATTTCACTGATATGGAGACATCACCATTGCCGGCGAAGGGCTGCAAATTTAGGCCTATGCTCGGCACTCAGGGCCATTGAGCAGGAGTACTTATCGTGCCACACCTTGCTGTGACACGGGGCCTCGGTTTATACGGTCTCATCCGAAGGACCGCCCCATTTAGTCGCCTTTTACGACAAGCAAGGGGTACTGAGGACCTATTCTAACCCCGGATCCCCACGGGGAGTGGTTCTTGAGAAGAAGTTTTTAAAAAATTTGTTCTATATTTCTATGTAAGACTTGGATTCCCTATTGCAGTCATGCCCTACCCCAGGGGTCATGAGACACACGATACTACATGTCCCAATAATGCTTTTATAAAATTTTCATATTTGGTTGTCCAGTGGTTCTTGAGAAGAAGATTTTTAAACATTTGTTCTATATATTTCTATGTAAAACTTGGATTCCCTTTTGTGGCCCCGCCCTACCCCCAGGGGTCATGATTTTAACAATTTAAAATCTACACTACCCAAGGATGCTCCCACATAAGTTTAAGCTTTCCTGGCCCAGTGGTTCTTGAGAAGAAGATTTTTAAAGATTTATTCTATATATTTCTAGGTAAAACTTGGATTCACTATTGTGGCCCCGCCCTACCCCCGGGGGTCATGATTTTTACAATTTAATATCTACACTACCCAAGGATGCTTCCACATAAGTTTCAGCTTTCCTGGCCCAGTGGTTCTTGAGAAGAAGATTTTTAAAGATTTGTTTTATATATTTCTATGTAAACTTGGATTTCCTATTTTGGCCCCGCCCTACCCCCGGGGTTCTTGATTTTAACATTTTAATATCTAAACTACTCCAGGATGCTTTCACAGAAGTTTCAGGTTTCCTGGCCCAATAGTTCCTGAGAAGAAGATTTTTTAATGACCCCACCCTTTTTTCGTTTTTCTTGATTATCCCCCCCTTGGAAGGGGTCTTGGCCCTTGATTTTAACAATTTAAATTCCCCTTTAAAGGGATGCGTCCAAGTTTGGTTGAAATTGGCGCAGTGGTTCTTGAGAAGAAGTTGAAAATGTGAAAAGTTTACAGACGACGGACGGCAGACACACATTTGGTTATATATTGGGTACATCAAGTCCAAGCCCTATTGGATACTGCTTATTGGATACAAAAAAAGTGTACACACGAGGGGCATTATTTGGGTAGTTACTGTTCAAATCTTATTGGATATTAATCCTCATGTCCGTATTTTATTAGGTTTTTTCTTATTTTTTTTTTTTTATTCATTTCAGATTTATTATATATTTAATATTTGCTGGTAAATTAGACAAGACTGAAAACCTTTGGTTTTGAACCATATTTTTGTCAATTTCTGTGATGTAGCTCTTTTATTGTAACACCTAACTAATTTGTTCTTAGCAATAAGGATATACACCTGTATATTTCAAAATATCTAATATTAAAATATATGAATACCTAAGTGCAAAAAAACTGAATTGTGAAAACACAAATCAACACATCTCAACTCTGTTCAACCTTTCTTGAATAACAAAATTAAGTATTTAAGGAAAAACCCTTTTTTGAGTCATGACCAATTAATAATAAGCAAATGCCCTTACATGTTGGACAGAATGAAGGTATCCAACAGGCATTGGACAGGTGTAAAATCCTTTGGGCTGTTTTTGACAAGGGATTAATTACCCAAGAACAATTAAAAGGTACATTGTCCAATTCTATTTGGGTTTCTTAAATCTCCTCATCAAAATACAACCCAACGGTAATGGAACCTTCCAAACCCCCCCTTTTATTTCACCCCACTCAACAGGTGGGTTTCTTGAATTGTTTCATCAGAATACCACCCAACAGGTAATTGACATCTGTCCAACTCCTCTTGGATATCTACATCCCACCCAACAGGCAATGGACACTTGTCTAATTCTTTTTTTAAATTCATCATCAAAATACAACCCAACATGTAATGGACACCTGTCCAACTGCTCTTGGATATCTACATCCCACCCAACAGGTAATGGCCCTTTTCCAATTCTTCTGGGTTTCTTGAATTGTTTCATCAAATACCACCCAACAGGTAATGGACATCTGTCCAACTCCTTTTGGATATCTACATCCCACCCAACAGGTAATGGACACTTGTCTAATTCATGGGTTTCTTAATCTCCTCATTTAATACAACCCAACAGGTAATGGACACATATCCAACTCCTCTTGGATATCTACATCCCACCCAACAGGTAATGGACACTTACCCAATTCTTCTTGGGTTTCTTGAATTGTTTCATAGAATACCACCCAACAGGTAATGGACATCTGTCCAACTCCTTTGGATATCTACATCCCACCCAACAGGCAATACACTTTCTAATTCTTCGGTTTCTTGAATTGCATCATCAAAATACAACCCAACAGGTAATGGACACCTGTCCATCTGCTCTTGGATATCTACATCCCACCCAACAGGTAATGGACACTTTCCAATTCTTCTTGGGTTTCTTGAATTGTTTCATCAGGATACCACCCAACAGGAAATGGACACCTGTCCAACTCCTTTTGGATATCTACATCTCACCCAACAGGAAAGGGGCCCTTTGTCCAATTCTTCTTGGGTTTCTTGAATTTTTCATCAGAATACCATCCAACAAGTAATGGACATCCTTCCAACTCCTCGTGGATATCTACACCCCACCCAACAGGCAATGGACACTTGTCTAATTCTTGGGTTTCTTGAAAATCCCCTCATCAGAATACTACCCAACATGTAATGGACACCTGTCCAATTCCTCTTGGACATCTTATACCTTCAATAGTATATAAACTAAAAGGTATTGGACATTCTTCTTGGATTACTCATTTTTTTTAAGAAAAAAACCCAATAGGTATTGGACATTGGTTCAACTCTTCTTGGATATTACACCCCAACATTAGAATAAAACCCAACAGGTGATGTTTACCTGCAATTTTTCTTGGGTTACTTATACCCTTCATTAAAATTGTCAAATTTGTCTTGGATATTTATACTCTTGCATTAGATTGCAAACCCAATAAGCATGACATTTACCTTCCCTAGTTGAATTCAAATTTTCTGCATAAGCATACATAAGTCCAAAACATATTTAATACTTTAATTCTAACATTCCACATCTCATTCAGTGTACACTTTCAAATGATGGGAAATATATAAGTATTTTGTGCCTAAACTATTTGGCTTTTAAAGAGTTTTATTATCATGTTTGAAAAATTTTAAAATTTAAAAAATTTGGAACTTGGAGCAAGTCATTACAGGTAGAGCAAGATGCTGAAAACCATATTGATAAATAGATCACACCCTTGATAAAATTTTGCCTTCAGTTGCTAAGATTGTGTTGTATCATATGGAAAATTTCTATAATCCTTTTTTTAAAGTACATGTACAATGCATATTAAAAGTACTTCTGAGATGTACAAAATAAAATGCACCATTTAAAAGATATTTCATGATCTCATTAATCTGGTTTGGAAATCACAAACTTACTTTTGAAGCCGATAAAACAGTGTCGCACTAGAAAACTAGTTTCAAGTACAATGAATGAATTAGTTGTATCAAAACTTAAAAATACCGATAATTGATGCACTATGTCCAAATTTTTTACAAATGGGATAAAGAATAAAATCAAATCATCACTGTTATGTCTTTGAGCTAGAGAAAAGTCATTACATGCCCAAATTTTACATGTAAGACTTTGATCCTATATTTCAATAAATGTCAAAATGGTTTTATTTTTGTTTCTGTTCAATACTTTCTTCTTCAGGGTCCCTCATGGCCTATACTGTATGATACCTCCACTGACCCTGCTCTTTTATATTTCCATATGTTTATCCAGTAGCAGTGGTTATGCTCAGGCAATCTTTGAAACATTCCTCATTTCATGCATCTCCTTCAGTTCTGCCTCTGTCCATTTTATTCATTCTGCAATTAGATAAAGGCATTTCTTTGCCATATAAAACCTGTTTTTCTTGACTACAGCAAGATCACCCTTTATGTTGATCAAACCCAACCAAGAAATAGAAGTATATTTCTTATTCAGAAATATGTATTTTAAAAAAAAGGAAAAAAACTAAATTCTATCAACTCTTTTTTTTTTTTCTATGTCTAACTGCATCTTCATCCTACCCCCATCCGCCATAATTTTATCAAAATGGAATCATCATTCAACACACAAAACGATGTTGTATATTAATTACACAGTATGTTAGTTTCTGATTGTTATGAAGGAGATTTTAAAAAGATTTTACACCTATTCCTTAAATTTTTGACTTCTAATGTAACACTATCAGTACATTAGGGGGTAATAATCTTCAAAAACATCTCTACACTTAATAATAAAGCTTTCACATTAGTATTGTTTTTAGCCCAATTGTTCTGCTAAAGAGGGTTTTAAAAATTTACCCAAACTTTACTAACTGCTTTGAAATTATATTGACAGGGACGAGACACACTTGACACTCCATCCCCCTTCCTGGGGTATGCTTTGCACAATATTTAATTAAAAATTACTAAATGGGTAAATTAAAATATAAAAAATTTCATCAAAAAATTATAATAATTTCAGCACATGACATGAAGTAGTATCCTTTAAAAAAAATACACCTACAAGATGAAGCTATTTTATTCCTTTGAAGTGATATCTAGTATTGTTTCTTTTCCTTTATGCCACCTCTATCAGAACAAAATGTTATACATGTATTTCAAACCTATGACTGTATAGTACCCCAGTATTTACTTTACAATTAATCAAATTCTGGAACCAACCCTCAGATGCCCTTTAAAAAAAATGATTCAAAACTGGCAAAGGCAAAGGGCATCTGAAGAATTTAAAAAAAAAAAAATATACAAACAAGCAAACAGTGTGCATGAAAATGTTGGCAAACACTAAAAAAAAACTAAGGTACTTTCTCAAACTTAACTGAATACTAATGAGGTTTTTGTGCTGTATTGCACATACCAAAAGCTTTCCTGCAGTTAAAGGTTGTTTGCCTAGTAGTTATGTAGTATGTACAAATTTTCCCCCTTCTCTTCTAATTAAGAAGCAAAATGTCTCTAAAAATCTTATGGTTGGCATGAAGTATTCCTGTTCATTTTACTGATTACTTACAATTGTCCTATTTCTTTGGGTCATCTTCTGATGAGTGTGTTCTCTGCAATGTTCACAATTGAAGTTCCTGTTTGACCTGTTACATATTGAAAATCCTCAATGATTGATTATGGTTTTAATTTCCATTGCAATTATTGATTACTTTTATAAAAAAAAAAACTAAACCAATTTATTGTAACATAATACTTAGGAAAATATTTATGGAAAAAAAAATCTTTCCCAGTTATCCTAAAATCACATGTAAGCATTAATCATATAAATTCACATACGTAAACCCATTAGATTTTTGTGCTATTAAATCATAGTCATCACTGTGCAATAAAGGAAATCAAGTACTAATCCACAGCTTTGTGGCAATAAAGTTACTATGAGTAAAAAGTGACAAGCCCAAATATAGAGGCAAAAATCAAAAAGTAACATTGAAAAAAAGTTCATCGTGAAAATAGTCAGGGTATTAACTACAGATATTCTTTTAAAAATTAAAGTTTAATTTAATTTTCGCTTTAAAAATTTTTTCATATATAAATTAATGATTTAAAAAAAAATGAAAAAAAGAGTTTTAATATTCCTTTTTTGGTTTTACTAGTTCGTCTAATTAAAAAGAAGCAAAAATCATTTTGTTTTTATCTTGAATCATTTAAAGCCATATATGGCGTATGTACAATGAAAATTATTAGACTAAAATTATAAAAACTTATTATTTGTATCTTTACTTTATATAAACATGACAAAGATAAAAATTTTTCCCTAAATTACAAAATCTAAGTCAATGCGTTATAAAGATATAAAAAATTTTAATTTTAATTTTCGGAATTTTCACCGACTTGGAAGAAAATACAAAAGATTTAAATAACACATTACAGAGAAGATAAAATCGTATTATTAGATAAAACGAGGTGTTCTCCGTGCTCCGAATTGTATGAAAAGCTTTAATTTAAATGTATTAACTATATTTCTTTACTGAATTTTGTATTTTTCAAAAAATATTTTTTGATCAGTTACGCCATATATGGCTTAAAAAAAGCTACATAATTGCATGACACTTATCATTGAGCTGATTGAGTGAATGTATATAATTTAATAATGAGATATCTGTGAGGCATATATGTACAAACAAATATTGCTATATTAAACAAAGGAAAGGGGGGGAAATTTAAATTTAAGGAAATAAAAGATCTTTTTAAGAAATCAGTCTTGTAGTTCATAATGGATGCAATTGTGGAGATTTATGGATAAATAGCATGCTGCTGGAATATTTCCATATTAGGGAATTCAATAGCAAAAAAGAGTGAAAATACCGGTGGTGCTTTTCATGTATTACATGTGTATTTTAAAATTCCTAATAGCCCAAGGGGATTCCTCAGTGCAGAAAACAACTAGCCCCATCCTCAAAAATGGAAGCCCATCATGTGAAATAGTTAGATAGTAGCCCTATATCAATTTCAGTATTGTTTTAAATTAATTAAAACATTTGACAAAAACAATAATTTAAAAAAAAATCAAAATAAAGCAGACACTCAAAATCAAAGACAGAAAGAAGCACTGTTTTGACTGAAAGTTTTTCAGTAATACAATGAATCTCTAAAGTTACATATCAGATGAGGTAAACTTACATACAATTATTTAGTTGTTGTCAATTATCCCCTTTATCATCTTAGTCACTTTGCGATTGTAATACTGTCTACATGAACCATAATTTACAGTATTTATGAACACACGATTGTTAAAATTTTCATTTCCCTTTTCCCAAAATACATTGTCAGAACATACTTAGTTGGTTATGATATAAAATTAAATAATAAACACTTTCGATTTATTAAAGATTATCTAACAATTACGATCATTTACTAAATACTTCTCGCCCTAAAAATTTAAAAAGACAGAAAATTCAAAATACAAACAAGTGCAACTTAAGATTAATTGTTCCCCATATATCTATTTTAATTTTGTGCACAATTGTTTTCTTCATTAAAATCTATTTTCCTTAAACAAGAACCCAGCAATGGATAAATACAAGTTGCTGTCCTTTAAAAAAGGACTGCAATGTACCATTGCAATTTTTTTTCTAACCGAAATTCAATTAAGAAATGTTCTACGTGTAGTGAATATTCATGTATTTGTTCACATTTTTCACAATGATCTGCCTACTTATGACTGATTGTAGTCTCAAAGCAAAGTTGTTAAATTTTATCTCCGATTAGCGGCCTTAAGTTTTGTCAGTTTCAAAAATGGGGATTTTGATACATATGCATGTAACCGATAATGGCTGCGACTTGACACCTATTCTGGATTTATGCGGAAGAAAAAACAGAATTGATGATGGTTCACGTGTATCACAGCTCTGTAGCACGCAGAATTTTTTTGCCCCCCCCCCCCCACACATTAAAACCCTTGCTATATATAGACCTCTATCAAACGGTATTGGATTGCTGAAAAAATTATTTTGCGAACGTTGATGCACAAGACTTATGCCGTTGAAAACTTCTATCTTTTAAAATCTAGAACTAGTTTGAATGACGTTTTTAAAGTTTTTAAGTTACATGTACCTAAGTTCTTCCTACTTTTTAAAATGCTTGTGCAATAAATCAAAGTTTAGTTTGTATATAAAAGGTATATGACTGTATAAAAGGGAAATTGGATCCGCCAATGACTATGTAAATGCGATATGCGGATTTAAAAGCGCGATTTGAAATAATGGCATATTTAATTTGAATAGGGCGAATTATTCTACGGGCAGGTTCCTAAGGTGCGAACCCTCCAGCATTTCCGCATGCGTAACCTGTGTTTGCCCATGGCATCCTGTTTAAAATCGCTTATATATTTACTGCGTGGACCTCAGGGTCCACGCAATTAATCGAATAAACTTACCTTTTCTCTTGTCAATCAGAAAATCTTGTTGACTAAAGTGTTTTTTAGTCGCCATATTTTTTTTCCATGAAAACAAACGTTGTTATGATCAGGATCAACGGAAGTTGATTTTTGGAACTCTCGAGAATTTAGAGTTCCGAATGTAAAACTGAAACAACAAAACACGGTGTGTCCGTGAATGCAACTTTTTTGGACACTTTTTTGGACAAATCGTCGTGTCCAAGTTTTGTTGGGTACTAACCTGCAAATACCCAATTAGGGTGTTTTAAGCATATTCAGCGACACTTCTTATTGGGTATACCCAATGAGCAAAAAGTACCCAATAAGTACAATCTTGGCATGAAAAATACCCAATAAATGCACTCTCGTAAACACGGACGGACAGACGGACGGACGGACGGACGGACGGACGACGGACACCGGGTGATCAGAAAAGCTCACTTGAGCTTTCAGCTCAGGTGAGCTAAAAAGCGGATTCCAGTAAATAGTTTACCCTACAAATATCTTCTTTACGCTTCAATCAACGATTTTTTACTCTCCAGTTAAAGGAAAAAAAATTAGGAGAACTGTTTGAAAATTCAACTAAAAGACATTAGTTAAATGTACCTCGGTATAGATACAAACTATTGACATACATGTTGGTTTTAGTCGTAATTAAGTTCTACTGTAAAACGGGCCATTGGACTTTTAATTTATCGGCAGAAGTGGTTGTATATAGTGTAGAATTAAAGTTGAATGTGTTGATATTACTGATTTTAGCCAACAATTATTTGAAATTTCCCGAAAGTTAATAGGGTTTTTAAGCATCCTTATTCATTAACACCACTTCTCAAATATTTTTAGCCAACATCAGCTCTGCCTACGAACAATTTCTAAAACGAATCAAACTATTGACAAACAAGTTGATGAAACGAGGTTATTTACAGTCTATTTTAAGTTTACAATCTACATTTTAAGTAGCTATTTCAACTTTAATTCTACACAAAAAAATATAAATTTCACGAGGCTAGGAGATAATATATTCTTTATCTTAATTCAGAAAATAAACGTTTCATCTAAAACTATTTCAATCTGTTAACATAATGAATAAGATCAACTACTCCTCTCTTGATAACAAATTTCTAAATGAATCGAAACATTTTTATGTTTTGCACAGAATAAAAAAATTAAATTCAGTCTAGAATTGCTTGCCTTCAATTCACGAAGTTAAAAATAGTTCTTGTATCCGTGTCTCATGTCCAGAACATTTAGGTTTATGAAAAATTTGCACGATAACATTCGTGGAAACATGTGATCGATTGAATATATTTCCTACTTGTCGATCTATCAACTATAGGAGTATTCCATGCATTGACTTTCATATGATCCTTGTCACAGTTTCAATCAAACTGTTTTGCTCAAGAGATGTAATTACCCTTTGGGTTTTTTTTTCTGTTGACTTAACAGTTTCAGCAAGAACTCCAAAAAATGCGTCACTGGAATAGAAATAGAGACAACGTAGGTTTAAATGAGGTCCCATCTGTATGGACACTAATTTTTATTAGCCATTTAACTCTGTTCAATTAATCTGAGAAAACGGATAGAGATTTTATCAGCATCCTTTGATATAAGATACCATAAAAGAAAAAAGATAATTAGATTTGGTACAAATTAAAGATTATGTCACAGCTACAGAATAAAATACAATTTAGCGACTATTTTTGGAAAGGATTCGTAGTTGTTTTTATACAAAACATGTCATGATTTGGAGTTCAAAAAAACTTCATTCAAGAATTAAATAACAAAAACCTTTTGTGAGAAAACGCATTATAAGATTTTTTAATAAAAAAAAATAAATAAACGTAAAATAGACAGAATAGTAGTAATTGTTATTGATATTTTGTTGAAGCATTTCCATACAATCAATTTAGATGTGCGTGAAATAATCATTTAGGTATTCTGTTAAAAACCTAGCTATTCGAATTTCTTCTTTGGGAATTTTGTCGTGAGGTTCCAATTTTGTTTTTACTATTAACTGTGCCATTTCATAAATAACCGATGTAACCAGTGAAGTAGGACCCTCCTAGAGAATACGTTGGTACATCAATCATCAATATGTCAATCGTTAGTAAATAATTTGCCTTCTTTTATTTTTTTTTTACCTCAAGTTTGATCTTATTATGTTCCCCAAACGAAGTTGGGGAACATATTGTTTTTACTCTGTTTCTTATTATTATTATTATTATTTTTCTTCTCGGGAAAATTTTGTCCGCGAATGATCTTGTAAAGTACACATCCGATTAAGGGGAAACCTTTTTAGGGTAAATAGGCATGTTTTGTAGATTTGCGGAACGAAGGTCATTTTGCGCGCACGTGCTTGCAAGAGCGCGCACGTGCAACACGTGAAATGACCAATATGCTTGAAATTGCCGTAACTTTTACATTTTTCGATGTAATGCTTTGATATTTAGAATATATAGTCATATTATAAATGTAGATAAGATGACATTGTCATCATGCAATTTTGTGTGCACGTGCTTGCAAGAGCGCGCACGAGCAACACGTGAAATGACCGATTTAATTGATATAGGCGTAAATTTTTACCTTTTTATGAAATGCTTTGAGACTCATAATATAAGGGTATAGT
>NW_026918204.1:0-13904 GCF_032062105.1 Saccostrea cuccullata
GAAGTAGTGGGGCATGTACATTGGATGACCTTGTTGTTTTGTGGTTAAAGAGGAAACCACACACACAAACTGGTTATTAATGAAACAAGCACCTGCAATACTACCAGATAATACTGCTAGACACCATATCATATGCTTTGCCATGATGGATTTCAAGATCAATGTGAGTACAGTATACATGTATGTCGAGATTTTTATAAGAATGGTAATTAAATAAGAAGGTGTATCAAAATTAAATTATTATCAAAGATTATTTTTCCTGAAATGCTCAATTCATGTGTGTGTGTAACTACGTGGCACAATGGTTAGAGAGTCTATAGTCGCAAAGTAAGGAGTTGATCCTTATGTCGTCCCAGGTTCAAATCCCACTGTAGGACGTGGAGACCCATCCTTCAGATGAGACCATATAAATCGAGGTCCTGTGTCGCAGTAGGTGCTGGCACAAAAAGTTTCTCAATTAATTCTGCTCAATGGCTCTCCATACATGTAGAAGCCCTCACTTGGCAGGTGGTGCATGGGGGTCTCCCTATGAATGAAAAATTCTTGAGAGGAGTGTAAAAGCTATATATTGCATTTCTGAGCTGAAAAATAAAAATACTAGATTAAGCATAGATTTAAATGGTATTTATTTTTTACGTTCAAATTCAAATTTTCACCTATTTTGAACTTAAATATCCCCACATTTCTATTAGTTAAATCGACTTTAAACTGTGTCTGTTATTTATTTCTGAGTCGGAAATAAATCGGTTATTGGTTTAAATCTTTGATATCTATGAAACGCGATTGATTTAAATTGTGTAATTTACAGGAAAGTCCATAATCTTTATATAAAGTAACAAAACAAATAGAAAGATGTTTTTAATTTTATTTAGTCTGAACTAATCAAAAATACGCCATATATCACTTTAAACAACATACAAAAAATGGTAATTTAATTTTAAAGGAATGAATTTTAAAGGAATCTGGATCAGAACATTATCATAACCGGATTATATATGACTTTACATTCTCAAACATCTGAAAATTCATTTCTTTAGATAAAAAATTCATAATGTAATTTATCTTGATATAGGGAATTAATTACTTTATGAACAGAAACAAAGATGAAGAAAAGATGCTTAGAGGCACGATGAAAGGGGAGAATCTTTTGCATGTTAGCCACTTCAGTGAAAATCTGAAACAGGAAATTGTTCACTTCAGACATTCTATATTAGCTTCAACACTCAGTCCTCTGAGCAAACATCTGTTAATTTACAGTTCCTTTGTTATACACAGAGGCAGAAAACCACAGGTATGTACTAAATGTCTTCAATATTTACAGTTTTATGATATGGATAAATAAAATATCATTTGGCTTATATAATTTTTATTAGTTCAATCTGCACATAAAGGATTAAAACAGCTGATTTTTTATCTAACATTGAGGAAAGAGAGATGGGAACCAATGTAAAAGGAGCCAACAAATCAGAAAATTGAGGTTATTGAAATGTTAATGATTTATATTCTGTTATTTTATATTCTATATTAAAAAATATATTTCGATCCTTGCATGATTGCCACATTTTGTGCACATCTGTATTTCCTTAATCTTGTATCTCATTTATAATGCATATGGCTATTCAGGTGAATACTGTATAGAATTTGAAAGATCCTGATGGTTATATATTTAAGTATACCTTTGAATGTATATGTGTGTAATGGTTTGAGCCGAGGATATATCGGCCTGGATAGCTCAGTTGGTAGAGCACCTGACTGGAGATGCAGGTGTCCTGGGTTCGATTCCTGGTCCAGCCATACTTTTCTCCTTTCCTGTTCCAGATTTGGTGCCATTGACCACCCCTGGAATTGCAGGTGAAAGTCCTGCCAGGGGCAATAAGAACTTGGGTTGTGTCTTCGAGGGCGAAGACCATTAAAGGGGGAGGAATGTAATGGTTTGGCCATGGATATCGGCATGGATAGCTCAGTTGGTAGAGCACCTGACTGGAGATGGAGGGGTCCCGGGTTCAATTACCGGTCCAGCCATACATTATCTCCTTTCCTGTTACATGTGTTTATTTGCAGGTGTCTTTTTTAGCTCTACTGGTCAGAGACCAGAAGAGCTTATGCGATAGTAATGCGTCCGTCGTCCGTCTGTCTGTCTGTCTGTCTGTCCGTCTGTCTGTCTGTAAACAATTTTTAGCTCTACTGGTCAGAGACCAGAAGAGCTTATGCGATAGTAATGCGTCCGTCGTCCGTCCGTCTGTCTGTCTGTCTGTCTGTCTGTCTGTCTGTAAACAATTTTTCAAAATGCTACTCCTCCTACAGTTTTGGTCCGATTTCAGTATAACTTGGCACACAAGTAGACTACACTAAGATACATAATTCTGTGCATCAGTTTTTGATTTCGATGAACGATGTTGCCGTGGTTACTAAAAATAGAAATTTCTTTGAAATTCTTTCAAAATGCTACTCCTCCTACAGTTTTGGTCCAATTTCAATATTACTTGGCACACAAGTAGACTACACTGAAATACATAATTCTGTGCATCGGTTTTTGATTTCGATGAACGGTGTTGCCGTGGTTCCTAAAAATAGAAATTTCTTTGAAATTCTTTCAAAATGCTACTCCTCCTACAGTTTTGGTCTGATTTCAATATAACTTGGCACAAAAGTAGACTACACTAAGATACATAATTCTGTGCATCGGTTTTTGATTTCGATGAACAGTGTTGCCGTGGTTACTAAAAATAGAAATTTCTTTGAAATTCTTTCAAAATGCTACTCCTACAGTTTTGGTCCGATTTCAGTATTACTTGGCACACAAGTAGACTACACTAAGATACATAATTCTGTGCATCGGTTTTTGATTTCGATAAACGGTGTTGCCATTGTTACTAAAAATAGAAATTTCTGTGAAATTCTTTCAAAATGCTACTCCTCCTACAGTTTTGGTCAAATTTCATTATAACTTGGCACACAAGTAGACTACACTAAGATACATAATTCTGTGCATCGGTTTTTGATTTCGATGAACGGTGTTGCCTTGGTTACTAAAAATAGAAATTTCTGTGAAATTCTTTCAAAATGCTACTCCTCCTACAGATTTGGTCCGATTTCAGTATAACTTGGCACACAAGTAGACTACACTAAGATACATAATTCTGTGCATCGGTTTTTGATTTCGATAAACGGTGTTGCCGTGGTTACTAAAAATAGAAATTTCTGTGAAATTCTTTCAAAATGCTACTCCTCCTACAGTTTTGGTCTGATTTTGATATAACTTGGCATACAAGTAGACTACACTAAGATACATAATTCTGTGCATCGGTTTTTGATTTCAATGAACAATGTTGCCATGGTTACTAAAAATAGAAATTTCTTTGAAATTCTTTCAAAATGCTACTCCTCCTACAGATTTGGTCTGATTTCAGTATCACTTGGCACACAAGTAGACTATACTAAGATACATAATTCTGTGCATTGGTTTTTATTTTGATGAGTGGCAAGGATCATTTTTCTATTTATTGCTGATTTAAAGTCTCAAGTCCCAACTGCTACTTTTCTCTTCCTTTGTTTTAAGTATAAACCAGTAGAGCTACAGTCTCGACAGAGACTTCTGGTTCAAAATGCTACTCCTCCTACAGTTTTGGTCTGATTTCAGTATAACTTGGCACACAAGTAGACTACACTAAGATACATAATTCTGTGTATCGGTTTTTGATTTTGATGAACAGTGTTGCCGTGGTTACTAAAAATAGAAATTTCTGTGAAATTCTTTCAAAATGCTACTCCTCCTACAGTTTTGGTCTGATTTTAATATAACTTGGCACACAAGTAGACTACACTAAAGTACATAAATCTGTATATCGGTTTTTGATTTCGATGAACGGTGTTGACGTGGTTACTAAAAATAGAAATTTCTTTGAAATTCTTTCAAAATGCTACTCCTCCTACAGTTTTGGTCTGATTTCAATATAACTTGGCACCCAAGTAGACTACGCTAAGATACATAAATCTGTATATCGGTTTTTGATTTCGATGAACGGTGTTGCCGTTGTTACTAAAAATAGAAATTTCTGTGAAATTCTTTCAAAATGCTACTCCTCCTACAGTTTTGGTCTGATTTCAATATAACTTGGCACCCAAGTAGACTACGCTAAGATACATGATTCTATATATCGGTTTTTGATTTCGATGAACGGTGTTGCCGTTGTTACTAAAAATAGAAATTTCTGTGAAATTCTTTCAAAATGCTACTCCTCCTACAGTTTTGGTCTGATTTCAATATAACTTGGCACACAGTAGACTACACTAAGGTACATAATTCTATTTATCAGTTTTTCACTTCAATGAACGGTGTTGCCACGGTTATTAAAAATAGAAATTTCTGTTAAATACTCTCAAAATGCTACTTCAAATACAGTTTTAGTCTGATTATAATATAAATGTGGCATGCAAAGACTACACTTAGAACATAAAGAGACTTAATTAAGGATCATTATTCTATTTAGTTTCAATTCCCAATTGCTATAAGTACAAACCAGTAGAGCTTCAGTCTCGACAGAGACTTCTGGTTACAAGCTAGGTGTAGATCAGGTTACTGTTTAATAATATAGTCAGTGGAATTTTTCTAAAGTCAGATAATGAAAATTAAATTGTACATTAAATATTTATTGAAATTTACCGTGAAAGAGGAAGTTATGAAGATCAGTCTCAATTTATATTTTGGCAAGTTCATTAAATTTGACATGTATCAGGAAGCTATATTTATTATAATGCTGTTATCTTTCATTTTGGGTCATGCCAAGAATGTTATATGGCTTTATTTGTATATACAGAAATATACCTGTACATGTATTTCTTAAGCATAATTTACCCTGACACTTTTTTCCTAATTTATCAAATATTGACAGGTATTGAATAATTATAAAACTGTTCATGATTTAATGGATGAAAAATAGATTGTGACACATTGACAAGTAAAATTGATAAATTGATATATGTAGAACCTGTATGGATTTAATCATCAAAACTTGGGGAATATACCATATATTGATAACTAAATTATTTTATGATAAATATTTTACTGGTATTGAATATTTTAAAGAATTTTAACCAACTTTTAACAGTTTATAATTCAGTGAGTTTTTTCCCAAAATCACTATGCAATATGTATATAATATATATTCAAATAACATATGATTTTAGATCAGGTATACCTTGTTTAAGAGGCCAATGTAAGTATCTAGAAACAATTTAGAATTACTTAAAAGTTGGCCATTTTTTTTTCAGACAAAACATTTTACTGTAGGAAATTATAATAAAAGATTATGTGCCATTTTTGGTTCCATCACAGTTAAATAAAGGTATTGTCGTATGTTTGAGTCTGAAAGAAATTTGAACCTAACCCCACCCCCTCCCACCCCTACCCCACCACCATACACAAACGAAATAAAATTTTACAGTTTGGTTGGACAATCACCAGTAATTTTCCTTTTTTTTGGCTTGTCAAGTTTTGTTATTTCAAATATTTTCAAAAACAATGCTGCATCACATACTAGCTGTTCATGTATATATTTTAAATATCATGACATAGTAAATTATTGTTGGAATTTTTCTGTGTCGGTATATTTTCTTTCTTTGACCTTCTTGTTAGATCTTTGATGCATGAAAAGTGCATAGTATATACATCCATTTTGCATAAAAAGTATTAATCATTAATATTTTATTAATTCAATTGAATGCCAATATCTTGGATTTCCCCTTTAACAAAATCCATATAGCAAACGTCATAAACTTTAAAAATGCTAAGGCCTAGGGCACATTCACATGAGGATCGGAATTTGATTTGGAATTTTTTTAATATTATATAAGTGTGATATCGATGTTTTACACACATCTAAGTTAGTAAACATGCCAACTAATATTTGATAAACATGGTTTGCAGAATGATATTCTTATGCAGTTGATAAGCTTGTTAAATTAATGTTCTGTGCTGTGTGATGGGGGTTTACAGTATTTTCCAAAACTTAGCTGAAATATACCTCCCATCTTGGGTGAAATATAAGCAAAGGAATTATTTTCTTTATGATCAGTTGATCCCCCCCACACTGTAACAGTCATTCTCCCATTTGCTCCAGGAGGGGGGTAATTAGGATAAAGTTCATCCAGGCTTTAGCACCTACCACTATTTATCAGAGTGTTAGGATTAACAAATCTCATTTGTAAACACTGTGTACAAGACCTTGTTTTGCCTGGGTGATTATGAAAATTCTGCCTCCCTTGAAGTTAGCATGAGAGGGATTTTTATTTGGTTTCTTTGCCAGCTTTATCATTTGGGCTGGTAATTGTTATAAATTCCCTCTCTCTTTGTGTTGGGAGTGTCGGTTTATGAGCTTGGATTTAAATTGGTTTACACCCTCAGGAGAATTTTTTGATGGAGATTTGATGTGATGTGTTATTAATGGTAGTTTTACATGTTGGAATGTTGGAATTGAAGATTTTCAGAGATGGTGAGTTTTCTATAAGTATGTCAGTGTACTGTATAACAAAGCACTATAAAGTAAAAATGGAGCAAAAGAAATGGCTAATATCCTGGAACTTTTCATTAACAATTAGTAAATAGAAACTGTAAGTTTATCAAATATGTGCTGAGAATATTTGGGTGAATGAAATTTTTCCTGTTCATGGCCTTGGAACAGTATATGTGCATTAAATTGTCCTTTATTACGGTAGATGTCGGTAATAGATAAGGTATAGAAAGTTAGTGGAGCATGGTAACACGGCAGATTTACCTATGATATTTCAATAATGAGCTCACCTGAAGCTCATACATGTAATTAAAGGTGTTGTCACTGAACTTCATCTGTAAATGTGGAGGATGTGAAAATATCAGTGATGATTGCAATAAAATTTTAAAGGTATATAAAATTAATCTGATTTATTGTGTTTGTTGACTCAATTAATTATCTTCACAGAATAAAATGGACTGTTCTAATATAAACTAATTGTCAATTCATATGAATTTTAGATGTAGTAAGTCAATGAATTTATAGTTAGATCATGTAGATTGATTTTCAGATGGACTGATGTAAAATGCATGTTTTTCAAAAATCTGTGGTTGCATACTAATATGCAAAAAATTTCGTATTATTTAATCAATTGACAGAAAAGAGCTATATAGCTAAAATATGAACAGAGAGTGTGACAACTATTGTAATCAAATTTTTTTATTTCCTTTATTTTTTTGACAGGCTGTCATATGGCTTGTACAGAGAGCTGGTATTATGAAAATCCAGAACCTAATTATGACAAGACTCACTGAGGAAGTATTCAGGGCTCTAGACAGAAACTGTGGGCTAACATCAGGTCAGTATGCAGAATATTTGTATCAGTTGTACACATGCAGACAGATTTCAAAACATGGGAGGTTGAAGACTAGTGAGAGAACATGAAGAATGGGGGGCATCTCTTTGTTACAAGCCTAATTACACAGAAGAATGCATGCATGATGGAGATTTCTGATGTGTATACAACCTTTACAAAAGATAAATGTTTTTTCATGACGACTTATGTTTCATGTGGCCCGGCTATGATTCCTGCAGCTAAGGCTTCAAAAATAAGACTTCCATTCTTCATACTAACTAATGTTTAATTATTTTCTTTTGCAATATATGTATAGTCATGAAGCTGCATGTACATGATGTACATGATGAAAACCTTTTAAAATTTTTCTACAGACCCTCCCCCCTTTCAAGTTATAAATGAACTCCATCATGGTTATGATTTGATAAGCTATCTTAATATAGGTACATGTAAATGTGCTGATTGACTCTCTTTTAGATTTACATTAAATACAAATTTTGACCATTTTAGCTATCACAAATATACTCAAAAGTTTTTTAAATATTAAAATTATTTTAAAACCTATGAAATATCGAGGATTTCTCGGAATGTATCAGCCTCTATCCATAAAAGACCTATACCTGGAGGTAATTGCTGGGTTGAAATGATAACCCCATGGTAGCATGTAGTGAAGGAATGAAGGAATAAGAAATCTTTTAAATAACTTAATCCATACAGGCCATATCGATGCATCCATTATTCCCTAGCCATTTTAAGCACCAGAGGACCATGTATCAAAGAGTAAGTAGATAAAGGGGGGCCTAGTCAGAGTTATAATACTAAAAGACTTGTACATGTATGATCTCTGCTCTCATTTAAGCTCTACTTGTCTGAACTAGGGGTGCTTATTTGATAGTACAGTTAATTTTACCTGCCATTTACCCTATTTTGAAAATTACATACAGTAGATTAGTACATCAAAATCTACAATTTTATACAAAATAAATTTCCCAATTTACAAAATTATTTCCTTTATTGCATTTAGATCTGAGGTCCTTATAATGTACAGAAGTAAGTAGGATATACATGTATATTTATCATACAAGAAAAAATTAATCACCTTTAGTTATCAGAAAGTGAAAAGCCATGCAAGCAGTACAAATTTCTGCTGAAATTGCAGAGATAATGAGAAATCCCTGCTAGATGTCTCTGTTCACATGGCAGGCAAGCAGTGCCATTGATGTTTTCCTTCAAACTGATAGTTTTTATCAGGTGTAGGGGAATTCTGACAAAATTCTGCAGCTCCTGACTATAATGTAATAAAAACCTTCATGGTCAACATTTAATAAAAGTATCTTGAATTGTCATTTACTAATCTCCAGGAAATGAAAATCAGATAGATATAGCTATCTCAAGATGTTAGACAAATAAAAAACATTCCCATTCTAAGGAGCCTACAGAAATTACCTCAAACAAGCCAAAATAAACATACATCAACATTTAAAAAAATGTTTTACACTGTAAAATTGAATTTTGACGAAATAAAAAAAAATCCCCCAAACATTAAACCCATTACAGGTTTTCTAACTGCTTTTTAATTCTTTCTGATCCATTAGCATGATGATCTTTGGGGGGGGGCAGCTTTTTCTAATTTGCCAACTCTACAATAGATCAACACATCATGAAAAAAATCATGACAGTACTGTTCATTTTTTTCCCCTGCTTAATCACAAAATCTGTTTATCATGTAGCCTCACAGACATTTGTATCATTGAAATGGGAAGGGACTGACTTGTTGACAAAGTCAAAAGTTAAGAAGAAAAATGTTGACACTCAGTAGAAATTTAATTGTAGTTACTTTCACTTTAACACAAGCTTAAAAGCTTTAAGCCTTTGTCCAAACATGTGTATCCATCCAGAAGATTTTAACTAAATTGAAGATTACTTTTATTAGATTTTCCCAATGAATCGCTAAAACATCAATGGAGCATCACTGATTATTTATGTGTTAAAGATTTAAATTGAAGTCATTGGTAAATCATTAAATGGACAACACAAGACTTTGATGAATGAAGGAATACTATACTACATAGATTATTAAATAACATTTAGGTACATTCTGAATCAGAGCTTTCTCTTGTAGCCTCAGGAAGGTGACTAAGGGTTTTAATCAACAGCAATACACCATCCCGGTATACATTTAATTAGCTGCATGCTGCTTAGAAGGCTTCATTCCTATATCATATGGTATGTATCTGATTAATTCTTTATTAATTCTGTGTTTGTTTATCTTTTCTAACACATGCTCATATGCTCATGCTTTTTTAGTAAACTTTGCAGACTTTCTGTTTGTATTGAAGTTTTCTACTCATGGGTCCTATTTTTTTCACAAGTAATTGTTATTCACATATTTTCACGAGAAATTTCCAAAGAAGAATTATATTAGAAATGGGATGTAAATAAGCCTAAAATTTCTTGCGATCAGATTGTGCATTGATATACCAATATATAAACAGTCAATTTTGTTTTAATCTGGACCCCCCCCCCCCAAATCATCTCTTCTTTCTTTCGCTCATCACATCTTTTCCATCAATCTTTATTTTTTGTAGGTTACATGTACTACATCTACAGTGATAAACATTTTTCTTCTTTTGACAGTAAAATTTTACTGTTTGTGGTCTACATTTACATTACAAAGCTAAAAGTCATAAATTATATTTTGACATTTTAAATGGAATCATTTGTTGATCAAGTAGGTTTAAATATGAGTTAAGTCTTTGTAGAGTTTATTAATTTTGAAGTTTTAAGAACACATTCACCAGACTTTTCACGGTAGCTTGTTATTTTGAATTTGTGTACAGTGTACATGTAATCTTTAAAAAATGGAGTATGAAATATCCCTGCAGATGTTAATGTTGTTAAACACTGCTTCTGAAGATTACAGGAGGTGGGTAGGGGCCTAGATCATATGAGCCAACTACCCATCTCCCACCCCATTCCCTCTTTTGGATTGTCAGTGGTGTAAAAAAAGGGGGGGGGGTCCAAAGAGGGTCCTATTGTAAAATAGAGAGGATTAATATCAGGGAGTCATGTATCTGATGAAAAAATTGCCAAGTGACTTAATTGTCCTAACTCCACCCACCCCCACCCTCTAACATCACCCCTGAAAAAACTTCTGGATCTGTAATATTACATTGTACTAACGGACACATTTAATGCTATAACTTGTAGCATTTATCTATATGAACATGATACTGGCACTTACAAAATATACTCGTATAATGATAAATTCTGGTAGATAGAAATAATAGGCCAAAAAAATTAACCCTGATAATGAGCTATACTTATGAGTAATACTGCTGCATGTTCATAAATTATGGTGGACAAATTGTGCACAAAGTACATGTATGCTTATATCTAACACAGTGGAGTAATTTGTATTTTATATATAATTTACACATAAAATATAGAAATGAAAAAACATCAGAAACCTATAGATAGTTTTAAATTTCTGTTATCATGGTCATCTAATGGAAAACGTTTCCACAAAAACTACCATATATGTAAAATAATGATAAATATTAAACTTCAGTACAGTGTACATGTATTGAATCTAGAGTTCTTTGCTCTTTCAGTTGTCATTTGCACTGTACCTCTTTCGTTGACTTGCACACATAAATTTGAATGATCGTAACTTCACACCTTCTATTTTTTATTAATAATACTGTTACAGACAATTTATCATGGTGTTTCGGTCAGTTTATTAACATTACCCCATAAAATCACCAACAGGAAATATAATGTCCTGAATGAGGATGACAAATTCGTCTATTTTGATGTCCATTGTACTGACTTACATGACTTAGGAGGGGTGAAAATTTAGGTGGACAATTTAGGATGTTTACCTCAGTCATATAACGTGTCAATGATAAGGATTAAAGCAATATAGAAATAGTTCTTTCACTGTACATAGGTGACATGGAGATTTAACCTATCACACAGGTAAAGTTTACAAATTTCAAGATGAAAATTGTCATTTTGATTGGTCGATCCATTGAAAAGATAAGACTTTTCCTTAATTTCAGTTATCAGTGATAATTAATAAATAAATTATAATTAATGAGTATATAATGGAGAATGTATGTCTCTGCAGATGTCTGCTGAGTGTGATAAATTAATAATGAAAAATAATTTTCAAATGGAAGATGGTATAAGAAATGAATATATCAAAGCAACGCAGAACATGATGTTACCAATTTATGAAAAATTATTTAATTTAATTTTTTCATCAGGTAATATTCCCTCTTGTTGGTTAGAAGGAAATATTATACCAATATATAAAAACAAAGGCGAAAAAAGTAAGCCACAAAATTACAGACCAATTACAATTTTAAGTTGCGTTGGAAAACTTTTCACATCGATTCTTAATGAACGACTAAATATATTTTCTGATGAGTTTAAAGTAATACATGAAAATCAAACAGGTTTTAGAAAAGGTTATTCAACAATTGATAATTTATTCTCAATACATATTTTATTTGAGCTTCTTAAAACAAAAAAGAAAAAACTATTTTGTTTGTTTGTAGATTTTGAGAAAGCTTTTGATAACGTATGGAGGAAAGCATTGTGGTTTAAACTTTTATCTCACAATATTAACGGCAAAATGTATGACATTATTTTGAATATGTACAGTCAGATAAAATCCAGAATTGTCTATAATCAAGAACAGTCAGATTTTTTTCAATGTGCAAATGGTGTTAGACAGGGTGAAAATATGTCATCGTTTTTATTTTCTATGTATCTTAACGATTTACACGATTTCCTGAATGCATCCAATATTGAAGGTTTATCAACTATATCAGAGATGTTTGAAAACAAACTAAATATATTTTTTAAATTATTTGCAATCTTATACGCAGATGACACTGTATTGGTTGCAGAATCTTCTGAAGAGCTACGAAAACAACTAGATAGCTTCTGTAAATATTGTAAAAAATGGAATTTAAAGATAAATATCGACAAATCAAAAATATTAATATTCAGTAAAAGTAGACGTGAAGAAAATATACAGATGCAGTATGATGATAAGAAAATAGATGTAGTAACAGAATTTAACTATTTGTGAGTTATATTATGTAAATCTGGCTCATTTAAAACGGCAAAAAAGAAAATAGCTGAAAAAGCAACAAAAGCACTATACGAAGTATTAAAAAAAGGAAGATTACATAACCTATCAATACAGTGTCAGCTAGATCTATTTGATAAAATTGTGCAACCTATTTTGTTATATGGATGTGAAGTTTGGGGATTTTCAAATAATGCAATAATAGAAAGGGTTCACCTAAAATTTTGTAAACTTCTACTCCATTTAAAAGATTCAACCCCAGATTTTATGATATATGGCGAACTTGGCCGACACCCCATGGAAATCCAAATAAAAACGCGCATGATATCTTATTGGTCAAAATTAATCACTGGAAAGGAAATTAAAATTGCAAATTTATGTTATAAAATAGGCTTCATTATAAATCAAGAAATAGGAGGGAAAATTGTTTGGCTTGAAAAATATTAGAAATATCTTAAATAACTGTGGACTCTCAAATGTATGGCTTGAACAAAACCCAATTAATATTAAATGGTTAAAGGCGAAAGTTAAACTCACATTATTGGATCAATTCAAACAAAGTTGGCAATCAATCCTTCAAACCTCACCCAAAGCTTTAAATTATAGAATATACAAAGACGAATTAAAATTTGAAAACTATTTTAATATTTTATCAAAAAAGGACTTAATAACATTTTGTAGATTTCGAACGTGTAATCATCATTTACCAATTGAAAGTGGACGCTGGCTTAATATACCAAGACAAGATAGAATTTGTCCCCATTGTAATCTAAAAGAACTCGGAGATGAGTTTCATTACATTTTAAACTGCAACTCGCTACAAACAGAAAGAAAACTTTGCTCAACAGAAAAACACATAAAATTCCAGAATATAATTAGTTTTAAAAACATTATGAACAACAATAAACACTGCTTTCTACGAAAATTGTGCTCCTTTGTAAAGAAAATAAATAAAATATGCTCCCCGGCCTAAATTCCCATACTTCACATTTATAGTAACCTACAATTTTTTTGTTTTTGTTAAGTTTCTTACTCACGCATGCCTTTCTAGACCTATTGTTGTATATAAAATCACCTATATGTTTTTTGTAGTCTCTGTACGCTATTGTAAAATGGTGATGAGATTCAAATAAATGATTGATTGATAATGGAAATATGGGCCATATAATATATTTTGAAATTAGAAACTGCTTAAATTCATTCAGAATGCGTAAAAGGGTTTTGGCAATATTTATATATGTACATGTAGGTTAGCGGATGATAGTATCATGTTTTGAGTTTAAATCCGTGATTTATAAATATTGCTGTGAAAGGTTAGGCAGTAGGCTCTGTATCTTAATCAGGATAAGGATGATTTGTTACAGAAAGGGTCAATAGGTCAGAGACCTGGGGTGTAAGAAGCTAATGTAGAAGTCAAAGATCTTTAGAGCCCTTAAGCTGTAAAAATGCCTTTATA
>NW_026918205.1:0-13682 GCF_032062105.1 Saccostrea cuccullata
AAATGCTTTGTATATCCAAACCTCACGGACCAGTCTGATGTAATGCTTATTTCATGGTAACGTCAAAAAATGTGAATTATCAAATTTTTATCGGAAAATTTACCATGGCTTGGATTTTCATGGCTAATATTTTGGTATACAATAAGCATATCTTGAACCATTTGTTTTGACAAAAACGCCATTGTCCACACACTTTTTGGACAACCCTTGTTGCCAGTAAGATACTCATTAAATCAAATGCATTAGATTAAATGAAATCTGATTTTAAAGTAAACTGAAACAATGTTTATATATCATATTGTGGAGATTTTGTGGTCAAAGAATTTGCATACGTATACACAGTTTGATAGACTAGCTGCCACTTCTGCAGTGATTTTAAACAGCAACATGTACCAGGGTTCGCCACTAACGGTAGCCCGCTGGCCCGGGACAACTGAATATTGAGGTCGGGCTACCAAACATGCCTTTAAACTTGCCCTGCAGGGCTACTAAGAATTTTACTAAGTACTCACTCAGAGCAACAAATATAATTATCAATTACAAACAATGTATCTAATAATTATTAAATCTATTTTCAAACATGTTTTATCATCATTATTATTATTTTTGTATGTCAAAATTGTAAAATTTAAAGGTGATTCGAAATACCCCAAATGATTATATAATTATGTGTACTTCTTCGAATAGAAAAATGTCTAAAGTACAATCATAGGGTGACATATAATTTTTTCCCAAAATACAGCCAGAATGCAGGATTTGGCATCTCTATTTTCAAAATTTCCCGGGGGAGGCCCCCCGTACTCCCACCAGCAGGAGGGGGAAACCCCCTCCCGCACCTACCCCCTTCTTCGCTTCGCGACTCGGCCACCAGCCTTCGGCTGCTGGACAACTAATACATGAACAGTGCTAGTAGAAATTAGAAATAGCTAGCCCTGCTGATAACTATGGTTTAAAAGTTAGTGTCGACCCCTGCTGTACTGATTTTTTCTATAGATGTTTCCAAGTTTAATTCTAAAAAAAATTCGGTTTTAAGTAGTTTTATAACATTTACTTTAATAAAGCTCGAAGTCAACAGAGCTTTTCTTTTTTTGTGGTTTGTTTTCATGGAAATAAAAGAAAATCTTCTCCGAGGTTAAAAGTCCAAAAAGATTTCAGTTAAAAAATCATGAAATATTTACCAAAATATAGACATTGTAGGACTTTGAAAATTGAATTCTTTAAAAAAAAAAAGTCAATAAAAAAAGATCCACTTATGTATCCTTTTCCTTATTCGTGAGTATTTTTTTAGGACTTGATGCATTTGATTGATATAAGCAGTCTCCGCTCAGATTAGCACGTAAGCCATGGTGAGACACAAAGTACAAGCAAAAGCTAAAAAAGATAGTTGATCACGATCATTGATACAGATCACCAATCAAAAATGACGGAAAAAGTTAGGGGATTCTTATGACGGGATTTTCTGTAGAAATAAATCGATTTTCTATAAAATACGTTAATATTTTTGTTCATAAGAAATATTTTAATTTACAAAATATTGATGATAATTTAATTTATAACAATAATTTTGAAACTTAACTCATGATCCAACTCTTATTTTCACTCAATCAAATGTATTTTTTGATAATTTAAATTTGTTAGAGGATTTAGTTTTAGTAAAGATAATTTAGCAGTAAAATGACTTTTTTACTTAAAAGATTTCTTAAGTCAGGGTTTTATTACTAGATTTTATTCTGAAACAGATTGGTTCGTAGTTATGTTCATGGGACTTGCAAACACATTTTTTTTTTCAAATTTCACGTTATTTTTCAAATTATGTTGCAATATGTTAGAATTTATTTATGTTGTACAAAAAACACATTTTACACACATCATTGTTTAATTTGCTTCTTAAATAATAGTTTAAAATTATTTTGAAATGTGGAATTCTAAATTTTCATTTGAAAAATAATTTTAAGAAAGAATGTTTATCTTTAGTAGAACACTATACTTAAGGATAGTTTACAAAGTAATGATAAATTGTCTTCAATTAGTTCAAATTTTTCTTGTTTTGGGTGTTTGTATGGGAGGAGGGCATCGGCATGGTTAATGCTTATCTTATCGATATATCCATGCGGTTATTATTTTTCTTTATTTTTGCACTTTAGCTTTTTATGTACATGTATATGTCTTTAATCACCGCATCGAGTACGGTATCTAATTTGATCAGGATTTCACTGCAATATATTACGCAAAAAGATCACAAATATTGATAAAATACACCAAAACATAAACATGTGCCTTATTGTTACAGAATTATTGATAAAAACCTTTTTCAATGCTTATTTGCCGGAAAACCATTATTATATATATACAGTTATTAGCCAATCGAATTTCACTGCACGTACTTCATTTTCTTTTTTCGTAATCTTATTCACCTTTTTTCTTACATTGACTCAATATTACATAAATAAACCTAATTGTTAACTTCATTGAAAATAAACTTTGAAGACGGAAGCATTTAGGAATAAGTACTAGTATGCAACCTCTCCTTTCTTTAAATAAAAAAGTGATGCTAAAAAACAATGATCCATCCAAAGAAATACTCTGTATTCAAACAATACAAACAAGCAAATGTACATATCGTACAAAACACAAATCACGTAGAAATCAGGAGAGTAGACATTGTGCCCAGGAGAGCAAGTGTCCCCCGTCAATCCATCACACCCGCTATGGTTCTATGTCACCCCTACCAATGTTATTGTGATTTAAATTCAAGACACGTGGTTTAGGTTTACCTGTTCAAAGGTTATAGGGTAGTATCCGGTTTTATAAATAAAATTGGCAGTAAACAGGAAATTGCTATAGTCTGTTTCTTTTGAAACATGTCTTGTGAAAAATGTGTGTTTCCACACCTTTCTGAAAGACTTTCATGATTTTCAACAGAAATGGGTGGCTTAAGGGGGGGGGGATAACAATTAATAAATCTTATATACTTAACTGCAAAAATTACAGCTCATTTGCGACCGATACGCTGGTAAAAAAAAGTGTAACATCATCTACACTGACAAACCTTTGTTTGCCTTATATGGCTATTGCTATTAATGCGCACAGAGGATCTTACAACGAACAACCGATCAATTTTTGATTGAATACGTTAAGGTCAAATACATGTTTACATGTTACTTCGAACACGTTACTTCGAACACGTGGATCAGGTCACCTATGATCCTGTCAATGGATTGCAAAATAAAAAAAAATGTTCTTGTGAACAAAATGCAAACATTATAAACTATTAAAATTTTCACGGTCGTTTTTAATTTGTTGTTAACTAGAGAAAAAGATGTTTAACAAAACGTATACATAGTTCGTGTCAAGTTCAGAACACCAGCACTTCAAGGATAAGGAAAACGAGCAGCTTCTCGTATGCATTTAAATGGACAAAACATTTTTTACATAACTACACTCGTGATCACGTGTGTTGGCCAGGCAATCTACCTTACAATTGTATTCACCCATAGTACAATAGAGGAATTTATCAAGCGTAAAATTCCTGTAGTATTCGTATAGTAACCAATAATGCAATTCTCATTCATCTGATTTATCAGTTAAAGTCACATTGGTGCCCCATTCGCTAATCTGACGCCAAAAATATCGTCCCGGTTCCTCTGCAAAATATTTGTCTAAAAGAAATTTTAATTCATGACAGCAGAAAATTGTATCATAGAGAATACTTAAAAATAATTTAAACTTGAATGAATTCAAGAAAGATCGATTGAAGTACATTTCTACACAGTGATATTATTATACATGTTATAGGGTGGTGAAAACTAAAACACAACATAACTTTTCTGTTTACCATGTCTCCACGTGCTAGTCACTTTCTAGCCACATTTCCGTGAATAATTTACCCTATCTTGCTGAAGTCTCGCTAGCTCTTGCCAGAGCCACTGTCAGAGCTACTCTGAACTCATCGGGTTTTATAATGTGCAGAACACCGAAAAATAAAGGGTTCCGAACACATTAGTAGGGGTGTATGTATTGAACTGTGAACAAAAATATACACAGTCAAATTCAATTTTTTGATGAAGGCCTTAAAATATCGGTATTACACGATGCTGATTTTAAACGAGAATGTTGAAACCCCTGCAAATCAATGTAATATGTAAAAACCATACGCAAATGATAGTTGAATATCAGGAAAAAAAAATTCTCATTTCACAATTGAATTGTTATAGTTGTCTCTGATCCTATATTGTCAGTAAAACGTTTAAACATGAAAAAGATTTCCTAGAATAAAAAAAAAACATTAAAGCTCTTGATAGCACATGTAAAGGAAACATTTCTCATTTTATAATTTTATTGTTATAGTTGGTGCTTATCCTATGTAGACAGTTAAGGGGGCGCCTAAAGTTTTTAATTGTTTGAAAACTACAATAGCGAAACTCTTCATTTTTATACCTTACATTAACTTCAGTGTACATGTAAAGATTGGGGGAAATCTACCGTCCAGGTATTTTTGAGGGACCATCTCAAAATACAGGTTCATTTACTATAGGATTATATAGGAAAATGCCAATTTTAGCACTTTAAAGCAAATTATACAAATACTACAATAGACATTTTGTTCAAACTATAATATTTGATGAGTAATACTATATTATACTATATTCCGTCTTGTTACCAGAGGGTCATCTCAAAATGTAAAAAATTAGCAAATTTTACTATCTTTATAGAGTATTACAAAATATGACGTACTCAATGCACTCAATTGAAAACATAGTAAAAATATTGGAGATATTTTCAAATTTCTGTGTATTAAATATCACAAGGGTATGTTTATTATTATTTTTTAATAATATTTTTTTACCCCTTTCTTTAAGAGCTACAGATTATCATAACGTCAAAAACACACTGCAACGACGTCAACCTACCTATCGATTGCAAAATCGATTAAAATCAGTTATATCAAATTGTAATTACATTTTTATACCTATAATTTCTTAATTTTATTTCATTTTAATAATTAAGCAAAAAAGTTGCATTCAAACAGTAAATACGCTTCTTTTTACTATGATGCGCGAAATATTGCGCAATGGAAACTATAGTCGGCCCCTTAAATGTTAAAACATAAAATAGGTACAGCAGAGCTTCCCTTTTTCAAGTTCATTTGAATTTATTCCACATATGAAAGGAATAGACATTGTAAATTTATATATCAAAAAAAAAAAAAAGAAAAACAATGATGTACCTAAAATTTTCTTTTAAAAAGTTTTGAACATTTTCATTTGTATATTTTAGTTATAATCATTTTTAGTTAAATTTCAATATTTTTAGATTTTATCATTGACAATTTTGAGAGACCTTTTCTTCTTTCGTTCAAGAATTACAAAGTTACTTTCCATGAAATGATGGAATAACCATATAAATACACTAATGAAGAATAAAAATTCTTCATATTTTTCATTATTGTTCCATGTACAGTTTCAATTGGAAAACTATATTTATAGACTCATAGTTTTGTTCAACGTAGTATAATTCCTAAATCTGTAAACAGACAGATAATTTTCAGTTCTATTAAAATTAAAAAAAAAATATTTCAATTATCTGAATAAATTACAACGTTAATCCAAATCTTTTAGGGATCGTTTTTTAACGAATTTTTAAATATTTATCATAACAAGAGGCCCACGAGCCTTAAATGTCACCTGAGTGAACAACTTTCCAACAATTGAATTTAGTTCATGTTTTAATTTAAACCAAAAGCCATGAAATTCACAATTTCGAAAGAGGCTCCATTGCTTATTATAACTATACACTTAGAATGTTTACCTTGGTCCAGAGGTAAATCAGAGTAACAAAGAAAAAATGCATTTCTACTTTGTAACCAGTTGTGCACCCCAACCCACAAGAACCACGGACCCTGGACCTACATATTTCAAAATTTTGGAAATTTTATCATGAATATTATTTCATAATAAATTGTTGATTAATACCAAATTTCAAAGCATTAATTTATTTTCAGACTATGTACCCCCCCCCCCAATACCCGGGGGCCGGAAATTAATCCTTTTGGAAAAGGCAGCTTTCTTCATCATAAACATGTACTTAGATCATTAGCATAATACCCAGGAGCAAAGGAAAAAAATTGAAAAATTCATGCTTTTTCAATATATAAATATTAGAGCCCCACCCTAACACAAGAAGTCCTGACCCTGGGGCCCTTAAATTCACAAATCTCAAAGAGGCAGCCTTCCTCCTCATAACATGCATGTACAAGTTCATTTGTTTAATACCCAGGTGAAGGAAAGAAGAATTTCAAAGAATTTATGCATTTTCACTATATGATATATATAGCCCCGCCCTAGCACTAGAACCCTGACCCTATGGCCATTAAATTCACAATTTTGGAAGAGGCAGCCTTATTTAACTTAACCGTGCACTTGGTTAGTTTATTTAATGCCCATGAGCAGATAAGAAGAATTTCAAAGAATTTATGAATTTTTGCTATATAATCTATTTAGCCCCGCCCCAACACTAGAACCCCTGACTTTGGGGCCATGAATTTCACAATTTAGGTAGAGAACTCAATGCTAATTACAATCATACCAACAGTTTGACTGCTTGATGTCCAGGAGTAAAGAAGATTTTTAAAGATTGCAATTCTAGTGGTTTTGGCCCCGTCCCCAGGCCCCAGGGGGGCAGGGATCATGAAATTCGCAATTTTTGTTCCACTTTATCCATAGATGCTACATGCCAAAAGAAATAATAGAAAAATAAAAACTTTCCATTTCCTTAGTACGGCTTTGTGCAGGGACAAAAATATGTAGCTATAGTATGAATGAATTAGTATAGTTTTAATTTATTAGTGAGGACTTAAGATAATTTTAAAAAGTTAAAGGGGATAATGCAAGCACAGATACCCAAGATTTTTTTCAGGGAGGGGGGGGGCATCAAATCTCACAGATGTTAAGTCTCATAATTTTTGACAAGCAAAAATATATAAACAAACAAGTAATAAGAATTTAGAATAAATGATTAAAATAAATTTATTACAAGGGATATGCGATTTTACCGATATACCAGTATATCGCAATTTTTATTTTGTTGTTGGGGGGGGGGGTGTAATACGTATTGTGATGCGGAGACCGGTATTTAGGTACATACATGTATCATAAAGTCCAGAAATTATTCATTTATTTATTCAACTTTTCAAATAAGAACTAAGGAAAGTCTAAACAAAATTGTAAAAGGTGAAAAGAACGGCACCTTACCATCCAAACATGATTTATATTAGGTACATAAAAATTTCAAAAAAGTGAAAATTTGTTTTTCTAGCATATTGTTAAGAAAAATAATGTCATCTAAAATCATTGCAAAAAGTGCTTGTAAAAATATCATGAAATTATCGTGATATTTTCAATTTGGAAAAAAAAATCGTGATATATCGTGATACGAAATATTTGGCGATACTCATCCCTATATAAAATTACCTCAAACTTCAAAACCTCTTTCAGGGGATGGGGTGGTCTATTTTTATAAGATATATGACTTGACATGTTAATAAGTCCTGGGGAATAGGTTTATGGACATTACATACTGGAAGAACCTTTTAACTCTAAAAATTTCAGAGGGAGGGGGCTCTCCCCGACATATCCGACATATCTACCTTTATAGCAATATGCATATGCATGGGACATTCATTCGAAATATGTTATATCTATAGTTAAGTAAAACCTGAACGAAGTCTTAAAATTCAGATTCCCCATTGCTTTTATTTGAAACGTTAAAGAAATAACATAAAATCCACTGAAGATGCCATGGAATCCCTAAAAATGCATTAATGATTATCTTGAAACTGGAACTGGTTCCTCAATATAGTATCCGAATTACTTCTCACTGTATTCAATATAATGTTCATTGCTAGTTTTTATATTCTTTCAGATTTATTTTGTAATTGTGTGTGGTGAGGGGTATCCCTTTACTAATTAAGCTCTTGGCACTTTGAAGTAAACGTAGCAGGTCTTCAGGATGAGAGCGTTTTATGTTACATGTAGTCGCTAGCATGATAAAGAACCCTCACTGCTCAATGGCCCTAAGCACCGAGTAAAGTCTGAATTTGAAGCCCTTAAGTATATGGTTAAGTTTTTATTTAAGTAAATATTTCTCAAGCGGGGCGTAAAACAACACACAATTAACCAAACTGAGTCCTTTGGATGAGACCTAGGCCTATCAACCGAGGTCCGAGTAAAGGACAAAATTTGCAGCTCTCCACTTGCAAGTGCATGTTGGCGTCTCCACAATAGTGAAAAGTTCTCAAGAGGGATGTTAAACAACAATCAAACAAACTAGCGCTATTTATCTACGGCATAGTGTCTTTCTTATGACAATTAAAATTTTCTATGCAGTTTTAGATTATAAATTCTACTTATTGTGATAGGAAAATAGTATTTTTAGTAACGTTTCCTTTATATGCATTTAAGTAATTTTTATTTATGTAAAAAGTTCTCGAGCGGGACGTAAAACAACATACTATTCCCGATCTGTTGGGCCCTTTGGATGAGACTTATAAACAAAGATCCCTCAGTCTGCTGTAATTTGGATAAGTCGAAAATATTACGTAGTTTTTAAAAAGCTGAAATGCACGAATCTATTAAATAGTAGTTTTTAAAAAATATATGAAAATCTTACACATGTTACAATGCGGCCTATTTCAAAGACTTCCCATAAAATTAAATCCCTTGTGTGACCCTACTTGGCTCCAGGGTTTTGTTCAGAAATAACCAGAAGCCAAAAGTGAATAAAAGTGATTCATAATGTTTCAGAAATATGTTTACAAATTACAAATACAGTAAAATAAACTTTACATAATGAGCATCATTGCAAAACTAAATACACGCACATACAGGTCAAGAATAAGGCCATCTTTAAAATAATGCTTGTTTAATGCAAATAAGCAATTTAATAAACAAATAATGCCTCTCCAGACTCAGGGTAAAATTATTTGGAAAATCCTTTCCCCAGAAGATTTCATCATATTTGTTGATAAGATAAGAGGTATAAAAAATTTCATGTCCTGGAATGTAAAAAAAAAAAAGTTTTGAGACGGGCCATCTTAGTCAGTCAGTCGGTCGGGAGAGAGGGCAACCCAACATTTTTTAAAAGATGTTCTAACCTTTATTACATGTATTTTTACTAGTAAAGTAGATTTCACTAATAGAATCAATATTCTAAAGAAGGAAAAAATCTTTAAACAAAGTCAAACAACAAAAGTTTAACTTTTAGATAATAAAATATTTTTATGTTGCAATAAAACCACTGACGACTTTCCATAGATTCTTTCCCCTAATGTTTCAAACACTACATTTAGACATATACAAAATTCTCAAATCTTACATCTTCAATAAATAGTTGAAATATAAATCCTGGAATGTTTACAAAATGAATTATTAATTTTATTATGCTTGTTTAAAATGAAAAGAGGTTTGTTTACGGTGGTAAAAATTGTCTCCCTTGTTGCATATGGTAGCACATACCTGCAATACATATTTTTTCAAACTGGTAAATACTTATTTCTTTAAAAGACATCTTTCGCCTGTATATATTTTTCTAGAGTTTTTATATGTTAATTAGAATACAATTTACTAATTATGAATAAAGAAAAAAATTCTGTTGCAATTTGTTTGACATTTTGACTGGACTGTTACTTATATTTAACCTCTCCAATCGATTTTATTAATTTGTCGGCCTTTTTAAAGGGGCCGGGGGGGTCGTTTACTGATTTTTATTGGAAAATTAAAACGACACATGTACGTTTATATCCTAAAATTGTTTGAAAAGGAATGTGCTAACATTATTTTAAAAAATGCTACGAAAAAATAGCATTAAAGTAATCGGTGGCAAGTGATTCATAACATTACCTCAAACTTGTATTGATCTTTGATGTGTTTTAAAATATTTGGGTTAAATTTTGTGATTATATGAATTTCTCCATCGGCATGTAAGTATTTTTATATCGAATTCACTTTCATAGTGATCTTTTCAAAGGAATATTGTATAAAAATGGAACCCGTTGCTAGGTCAAGGTAGTGTTTGAGTCAAGATGAGTTTTTTATTATCTAGTTTACAATTGAATAAGACGGAAAAACAATTCAAAAATTTAAAATCTACAACAATATCCAGATATTAGATTATCCTTGAATTTCTCAGGGAATCGAACAGTGGGCGTACGAGTTTTCATACAAATGACACATTTTTGGATGGATGATTATTTAAAATAAAAGAGGAAAGAGTTTCTTTTTTTATCATATTGTGTCCTGAAAGAAAAGAAATTAAAGCTCCTAAAAGCAGATGTAGAGGAAACATCTAATCATATTCTAGACAATGATTTAAGAAAATGATAAAGTTAAACATGTAAATGTTCTCTAGATAATAATTATTCGCCATGAAGAAAATTAATTTGAGACCTTACTGCACAAGTAGAGGACACCAATATTATTCAAAAAAATAATGTGGACTTAAAAAAACAAATAAACTCTTAAAATAAATTGAAGAGAACAACACAGACAGACAAACATGGATAAGAATAATGAACATAAACTTTCCTAATAATGTGTGAGAAAGGACGATCAGAGAATTAAAAAAAGTATTGGTGTTTCTTGTTTTCCCTAATTCTGTAAGGATGAGTGTTTAAACCAATAAGTACGGTGCGTAACATTAATATTTGTATTTTTCGCTTGGAGCAGTGCATAACACACAACTGAGCAATATTAATGATCACAAACATTGATAAAGATATCGAATAAAAATCCCGAGCAACAGATGTAAAATAAAACAAATTTCTTTAGATATGCATATAAGATTTTTTTCAATGCGAACGTATGCATACATGATTTCATAAAATGCGAAAGTAAATACAAATATTTGTCTATTTAAAAAGACATTCTTTCTTTTTATACTTTCGTTAAATAAATTGTAGGGATCAGTTGTTACATTTTTTTATCACATATTTTCCCATTTATCCCGTTGATATAGCTCATGTGATATCGTTTTCGTATCAACACTATGTATTCCTACGCCATGTGACGTAATGTAAATAAACAAATACATGTGTATGATGGAGAGAAGGACTTAATTTGTCAAATTTCACTTTATTTGATATATTTGAACGTTTTTATTCATGAATTAAAAAAAAATAAGCGCTGAAATATTTTCTTTCTTTTATTTTTGTACAAACTATTTCATACAGCGTAATATTATTTATTACGTTATTTGGTCCGAAGTAACCGAAAAGGAACTTTGAATTAGAAATAAAGACAAAAGACACATTTATAGTGAACAAAAATATGTGATAAAAAGAATCTCCCATGGTTTGTGGTTTGATATGATTTTTATCCAACTCGTTGTGTGTTTTCTATCCCCTCGCCAAGGCTCGGGGATAGAAAACACACATCTCGTTGGATAAAAATCATATCAAACCACAAACCATGGGAGATCCTATATATATATAACTAGGTGAGCTGTTTGATATCTATAAACTAGATCTAGGTGACAGAGATATATGATTTAGAACTAGTAAGTGTTTTAAAAAAATACAAAAGTATTGACAAATACGGATCTGAATAGTTTTAAGGATTAACATATTATTTTCAAGAAGAAACTTTCATTGCAATTAATCACTTTTTTTTTTTTTTTTTTTTTTTTTGGTTTTATCACATGAATCGTGATCTAGTAGAAATACATTTTGACAAAGAAGATGTCGGGATAAGGCGGACGAAGTGCCTATAGTGCGACAGATATGAAGTGATAGATTAAATCTCAATTATTTCCAAATTTTATTTGATATTTCATCTAACATTAAAGTATACTTAATGTAAAATCTCTACAATTTAAAAAATTTTCTCAAAGAATGAATTTTTTTGCCTATGAAAAAGGATACACACACTAAAAAGAGCAAAAACGATCATTTTTTCATATTTACCAAAATTTTTCCATATGAGTGGGTCTTCGCTCCATTTTTTTTTGGAAAGATGATCCTAAAAGTTTGCAATAAAATATACATTTTTGGTTTTCAAAAACATTGAGCGAAGACCCACCATACATTAAAAGTCAACCTTTATGGCATAACATTCGCATGTTTCCGAGAAAAACTTCATTAAGTCAATGGTCATCTCACAAACATGATTTAAATGCCCACAAACAACAGGGGCAAGTTGCATAGTGGTTAGCGCGTAAGTATCAAAGCAGTATGATACGTCGGATTTTTACTGCCCTGGTTCGAATCCCACGAATACCATCGATTTTTTTTTTTATAAATGAAAAAAAAAACGAATAATTTCTCTCAGAAAAGATTTTTTTCTCATGAATTTAAAACTTTCAATAATTTGACGAACAAGTTGATGAAATAGGGATATCAACAATCTCAGTGAAAGTCATCAAGTTTTATGCATGGTCAGTACAATGACCTTGTCTGCAAATATTACGTTTGGTGCTACCTGTCATATTTTCATTTCAAATGTAAGGCCATTAATTTCTTACTGAAATGTGCAGGTATATGTTTTTTTCGTTCGCCTGATTATGACGAGGAGTACACAGTGGTTGTATGCGTGGGACAGGTGATGCTTACAATTTCATAACACCGTATTTCACGACTGTTCCTTTGCCCGCTTTGTGTATACCCCTGTTTGTGATTTTTTTTTTAAATTAATTTAGTAACTTAATTACAGTTCATAACCTGACTTGTAAGTTCACCGTTTATGAACTTATCCACTTTTGAGGAGAACACATTTTACTTTTAGTACGTCCCTTCAAATATACTTGTCTCGTAAAATGAAGGCATCTATTTTGCATACAAAAATAGATGCTATTAAATTCTCTGGAGCTGGGTAAGGACTTATAACAAGGTCGTGAACAGTCGCTTTCAATGCAAATAATATTACAAACGTATTTATTATTGGGAGAGATCTTCCCTTGATTGTGCTAGAATATTTTGCTTTTTAGAGCTAAATATATACAACACATGATCAACGTCATTACTTGATGTGATTTATTTTCACACCTTGACTACAAATCGACATTAACTGTGCATCCCTTTTCGCTTTGAAACTATTTTGCATTAAAAAACAAGTACGCTGGAAGCATATCATTTTTACGTAGTCAGTTTAAACATTTCCTAGGTCAATACCAGATTTTTTCACGGGCAAAACTTTATAGAATGGAAGCAAAGGAAACCCCTCCTCCTTTTGACATCATTTTCAAAGCCTTATTTGTTTAGACACTCCATATAAAACTTATGATAACATTTTGTAGAACTTCCAGAATGAGGTAATAAAAATTACACATTCTACGGAACAATAGTGTCCAAACACATGCCTGTACCTGAATTAACGGGATTGATTTTTGGATGTCAAATGTTCATATCAAAAAGATTTCCTCAGTTAGGCTTTGGTCGAAAAAAAAACGTCGTGTTCGAGGTTGCGCCGCCTGAACATACTATTACTTACAATAACTATACTAATTTATTTTTTTTTTAATAATTTGTTGTTTATTCTATAGATAGAAAAGATTATGCTAACTAGCTATTTTAAAGATTAACTGATGTACCTAAAGCGGTTTTAATTTTATGTTGCGAGTCCACGAAATTTTTTATTCTCCCTCGTACATTGTATAGACAGATAGTTTCTTTAATTTGGTTTTAATCTTGATAT
>NW_026918206.1:0-13909 GCF_032062105.1 Saccostrea cuccullata
AATAATAAATGAAAAATATTGTAAAACAAAAAAGTTAGAAAATTCGATTTTTTTAATTCGCATCTCGCAACGACCGGAAGTACTGACGACGCACAAAAAGGTGATTCTGCAAACCAGAAAGTCACAAGCTATCGTCTCCAATAAGTCTCCAGTTTATATCTTTAGCCATTTTTGACAAAAAGGGGCGACAAAATTGCATTTTAAAATCAGGAAATCGTCCATAACTTGGCACCGGAAGCGAATTTTCCAATTTTTTCCTCGGATGTAACAACTTCATATTATGACACATATTTTGTGAAAGTTTCATTGAAAACCGCCGAATAGTTTTCGAGAAATCGCCTGCACAAAATTTTGTCAAAAAAAAGAATAATAATAATAATAAGAATAATAATAAGAAACAGTAGAATCACTATAAGGTCTTCCGTGAAGACGGAAGACCTTAATAATAATAATAATAAGAAACAATACAATCACTATAAGGTCTTCCGTGAAGACGGAAGACCTTAATAATAATAAGAAACAATAGAATCACTAGAAGGTCTTCCGTGAAGACGGAAGACCTTAAAAACAGACGAATAACAATAAGGTCTTCCGAAGGAAGTCGGAAGACCTTAATAATAATAAGAAGAAACAGAGTAAAAACAATATGTTCCCAAACTCCGTTTGGGGAACATAATAAATTTGATTCTGTTACCAGTATTTATATGTCAAATAAATTTCCTCGTACATTTATTGATTTTACATATTTTAGGGTTACGACTCCAGATGACGTCAGTTCCACTGGCTACAGCCTCTGTTATCTACCACAAGTTCTTCCGAGAGAACTCCCTTCAACAATATGATCCATATGTAAGTCGCTTAAATTAGACAGACGTTGTAATATCTACAGTAATTAGTATAACATTTTAAAGCAAGATAAGCTTACTTGTTATGTAAATGGACAAGTTATGCAGACCTGACTGAAAAGGCCTCTTTTCCTAATTCCCTTATACGTGTTTACTATAAATATAAATAACAAATGACCACGTCAATGAAAGAAACTTTTGTCTTTTACAAAATGTTTGCTGACAACCTGTTAGGTGAAGATTACTAGAGAAGCCCTTTTGTTGGTATTTATACCCCACGCAACTAGTTGCGGGAGGTATAATGTTTTTGACCCATCCGTCAGTCAGTCAGTCAGTCAGTCAGTCAGTCAGTCCTCTTTTTTTGTCAGCGCAACTCCTCATAAACCGCTGCACAGAATTTCATCAAACTTTGCAGGTATTTAGGACATAATGTGTAGATGTGCATATTACCAGGAAATTCCGATTCCATTATTTTTTCCGGGAATTTCCGCACTTTTTAACTTAGGCATTTGGCCATACCTTGAATATAGAGATGAACAGTTTGTCAGCGCAACTCCTCATAAACCGCTGCACAGAATTTCGTCAAACTTTGCAGTTATTTAGGACACAATGTGTAGATGTGCATATTACTAGGAAATTCCGATTCCATTATTTTTTCCGGGAATTTCCGCACTTTTTAACTTAGGCATTTGGCCATACCTTGAATATAGAGGTGAACAGTTTGTCAGCGCAACTCCTCATAAACTGCTGCACAGAATTTTGTCAAACTTTGCAGGTATTTAGGACATAATTTGTAGATGTGCATATTCCCAGGAAATTCCAATTCCATTATTTTTTCCGTGAATTTCCGCACTTTTTAACTCAGGCATTTGGCCATACCTTGAATATAGAGATGAATAGTTTGTCAGCGCAACTCCTCATAAACCGCTGCACAGAATTTCGTCAAACATTACAGGTACTTAGGACACAATATGTAGATGTGCATATTTCCAGGAAATTCTGATTCCATTATTTTTTCTGGGACTTTCCGCACTAAATACTTAGGTTTTTGGCCATACCTTTTATATAGAGATAAACAGTTTGTCAGCGCAACTCCTCATAAACCACTGCACAGAATTTCGTCAAACTTTGCAGATATTTAGGACACAATATGTAGATGTGCATATTACCAGGAAATTCTGATTCCTTTATTTTTCCGGGAATTTCCACACTTTCCAACTTAGACTTTTTGGCCATACCTTTTATATAGAGATGAACAGATTGTCAGCGCAGCTCCTCATAAACCACTGGACAGAATATCGTTAAACTTTGTAGATATTTAGGACACAATATGTAGATGTGCATATTACCAGGAAATTCCGATTCCTTTATTTTTCCGGGAATTTCCACACTTTCCAACTTAGACTTTTTGGCCATATTTTGAATATACAGATGAACAGTTTGTCAGCACCACTCCTCTTAAACTGTTGTACATAGTTTCTTCCACCTATGCAGATATTTAGGACATATTCCATTATTTTATCCCAAAGAATTTTGCCTATTATTCAAGAAAATTTCTCCCCCCCCCCCAACCACTTCAAATTAATGTTTGGATTTGTATAATGCCAAGAAATTTTGATTCCATTATTTATCTAGAAACTTCATTCCACATTTAAATGTCCTCATATGCAAGACATTTTGATGTGAAAATTTTTTGCAATTACATGTATTGCCCTTTTTGATCTATACTATGTATTTAAAGTGCACTAGCTGTGCCTTTCAATATGTGTATCACTGTCAAGTTTTGGGGGAGCGTGGGGTATGTGAGCTAGCTCACTTTTTCTTTCATTTGTTTATGTTGATATAACTTTTGCAGCTGATTGCAACCACAGCCTTATATGTAGCTGGGAAGGCAGAGGAACAGCATATTAAACTAAGGGACATCGTCAATGTCTGTTACAGGTAATGATTAATTAAACTGTGATTAAATGATAAGATTGAACATAATGACTGATAATTAATTATTATTAACATTTTCAAATTCTAATAGGTATATAAGCCCAATTACTTGTCATATTTTGATAGAAAAAAGTTATGACTGTCATTAGATTGGGATTTATTTATCGAAAAATGACAATTGTATTTACATAAAAGTTTTGTGAACATGCACTTTTGTACAAATACATCAAGTCTACTTCTAGTCATCTGATATATATCTATAACTTGCATTTTTCACTGAAAATTTAGGTTTTTTTTCTATTTTCACTAAAAACAGCAGCCACTTGGGTTTTGTATGAAAATGGAAGTGATTACCCATGCATTGGAAAGTGCATGATTAATTTGAGGTTGATATACAGTGAAATAATTATATTAGTAAAAACAACTCTTAGAAAACTTTAATAAAAAAAGTAAAAGTGATATTTCTGAAAATTGTCTGTAAAATTATCAATCATTGGCAAATTCCACAGTCCAACTTCTTCCATTGATGTCTAATTGAAAGAACAACAACTCTTATTATTTCAACTGGAAATGCCAGGATTTGTAATATGAGGGTCACACTTTTTTAATAGATACTAAGGAAATATTACTACTTGTGCCAGTAAGACTGAGGAAATATAATTTTATTTAAATTATGCAATATATAGTAGCATGATGGTTATGAAAACTACAATACAAATGACATACTGTCAAATTCCTAATAAGATTCTACTGTATTTTTCTTCCTACATGTATTTATGTTGTGTTTTAGGGCTTTACATCGCAGTAAACCCCCACTGGAGATGGGGGAGGCCTTCTGGTCTCTGAGAGACACCGTGGCCAACTGTGAGCTGTTTGTGCTGAGAATGCTGCAGTTTAAGATTTCTTATCAACACCCACACAAGGTATCAAATTCACCATTACAAGATATACATGTATAACTTAAATATATTTAATATTGAGGGTTCTGTAAGACTCTAATACCAAGTAGACCGTAAAATTTTGAAGGCTGTGGAAAAGGTAAGCAAATAGAAAGTTAATGTTAACTGATGAGTGGATGATCTATGGAGAGTGGATGACAATAATAATAATGTTAACTGATGAGTGGATGATCTATGGAGAGTGGATGACAATAATAATAATAATGTTAACTGGTGAGTGGGTGATCTATGGAGAGTGGATGACAATAATAATAATGTTAACTGATGAGTGGATGATCTATGGAGAGTGGATGACAATAATAATAATGTTAACTGATGAGTGGATGATCTATGGAGAGTGGATGACAGTAATAATAATGTTAACTGATGAGTGGATGATCTATGGAGAGTGGATGACAGTAATGATAATGTTAACTGATGAGTGGATGATCTATGGAGAGTGGATGACAATAATAATAATGTTAACTGGTGAGTGGATGATCTATTTAGAGTGGATGACAATATATAAATGGTGCCTGTTTTGGAGGGTAACAGTTGAAATTGACACCCCAAGGAAAACCATTGTCAACCGACGCGTCAGCGGAGGTTGACAATGGTTTTCCGAGGGGTGTCAATTTCAACTGTTACCCTCCAAAACAGGCACCATTTATTTTATTATACTGAATGTCTTCTTAAATCAAGTCAGCAAAAAAAAAAAATTGTCGATCATCTTTACGTTCACGTTTAGAAAGCTTTCAAACTCCTCGCTACTTCTAAAAAGATGTTCTGACCTTTTTATTGTTTGTTTGATACTCTAAGAGTCTTTTATCATATAAAGTTTTGTTATTTCTGCACTCGCAAGCATGTTTCATCTGTCGTTTGTTGTTTTCAAGTAAGCTACATTGGACGCAAGCTTTTATTGATGTCAAGTTAATTCCAGTTCTTTCAAACGCGCAACTGACGTTTTGAGAATTCTACGGTGAACCGTACGCGCATAATATCCATGCATGTGACATTACCGTTGTGTTACCTTTTGTCACATGCGTTGCTAAGGCTGAGGGTAATAGAACGGATTGTTAACTGCGTCTAAACCAATCAGATTTTAGTATTTAACATGAAAGTATAATAATAATAATAATGTTAACTGGTGAGTGGATGATCTATGGAGAGTGGATGACAATAATAATAATGTTAACTGATGAGTGGATGATCTATGGAGAGTGGATGACAATAATAATAATGTTAACTGATGTGAGTGGATGATCTATGGAGAGTGGATGACAATAATAATAATGTTAACTGATGAGTGGATGACAATAATAATTCTTTTGATTTGTATTTCAGTATCTTCTTCATTATCTCAAGTTTCTCAAGGACTGGTTTGAACCCTACAAATGGGAGACAACTCCGATAGCCCGTACTGCCTGGACATTTTTGAAGGACAGTTACCATGGGAACTTGTGTCTGCGTCACAAGCCCCAGCACATTGCGGTGGGGTTAATCTACATGGCGCTGCAATGTCACGGTGTTGAGGTGCCGCTTCAGAGTAATGTCGCCGTCCCCTGGTGGAAGGTAAAGCCACTACAGTAGAACATATTTAGGCCATGCAAAGTTAATTCCTTGGTTCTCAGGCCTTTTTTTTCAAGAAATATAGTGAGGAAGGGAGGCATTTTTTTAACTTCTTTATTGCCCCCAAAACATGATGAGGCATCTTTTTACATTGCACAAAACCTCAAAAAATGATGAGGGGGGTGATTTGTTGTTTATTGATTTAGCAATAAAAAGGGTCAATGAGGCACCCTTGGAAGAGATGAGGGAGGGCCTGAGAATCAAGAAAATGATTATTTTATGGCCCTACAATGGAGTGCCAAGAATAGTTAATTGTGTGTTGTTGTAAGTGTAATTCATTATATCCTTTAGCTTCACAATATGTCTAAAACCAAGGGGGACGAAAATCACTTGCTAGTAATAATTAATTCATGATAGGCATGTTCATTCTGAGCATGTTTTCCTGTACATTTTTGTTGTTATAGTTGTATATGCAGAAATGAAGAGATTTAAACAACCATTTTTTTTGTTTCTTTCCTTGCCTGTGCCATATTGACTATGATTTAAAGTAAAATAAAATAAATAAATAATTTGAAAAAAGAGTGATAAGGGTAAATTTTAAGCTTGAATTTTTCAAAAGATGCTTTTATGAAAAGAAAGAGCTCTGAAGTTCAAATTATGGAACAGAAATTATCATTAGTTTGGTTTAATGTAGGAGGAGAGAAAGGTAATTAACTGACATTTGTTGAAGTCAATTATTTTATACATTAATTTCAGTGAAATTTATAGGGATTTTAAAAGTTACTACATTGTATCATAAAGCTATAGAGATAAGTATTCATATTCTAAAAATGAATCATGAATATAAAATCTCTATGTATTCAGTCAACTTAGGATTTTTACAATATTTCATCATAGTTTTTGCAGTGTATATATAATTACATTGCTTCCTGTTTCTGTCTCACTTTGTAAAGTTGAAAGAAGGATAGGAGAGGAGTGAACCCTGAAAAAAATCCAGTCAAAAGAAATAAACAAATACTCAGGTGTATTGCAGAAGATTGATCAGTGATATTGTATGATTTATCCCTGAACTTGTAGAAAGACGGTATCTGTATGTATTATTTTGACAGGAGTAGGCTATCTGATTTTCTGTAGCACTTAGATAAACAAACATTGGTGATAAAGACGTCAGACTTAGGAATAAAGGAGAGATCATTTATATTTACTGGTTGTTGACCATATATACAAATGTACATCTACTTAAATCAGTGCTAGACTTAACAATAGTCTTCCATTTTAATTTTGGGTTTTGTTAATTTTCAATTCCAACACTGTATTTGGTTGTAATTGATTTCAAAAAAGCCTAGAGATGTGGAATCTGTATCAACAATAAATTTTTACCTTTGCTTTATCTTGTTTTAGCAAGTAGAGGACAAGATAAAAAAATCTTGTATTCCATCTGATGAATTTAATGGACAAAATTGATATTTTGGGACATTCCACTTGTCAATTTATTAACACTGTTCTGCAATATTTTTTAAAGAGTTAGTCAGTGTTTTCATCGAATCAACTTTTTAGGTCACCTGAGTTACTCAGGTGACCTATTGCTATCTGTTTTCGTCCGTCGTCGTGCGTCGTGTGTTGTGTGTTGTGTGTCGTGCGTCGTGTGTTAAAATTTGAACATTTTCAGCTTCTTCTCTGAAACCGCTGCACCAATTTCAACCAATTTTGGCACAAAGCATCTATGGGTGAAGGGGAACATAAATTGTGAATTTCATGGTCCCCGCCCCCAGGGGCCTGAGGGATGGGGCCAAAACCACAAAAATTAGTGCAATGTTTAAAAATCTTCTTCTACACTCCTGGACATCAAGCAGGCAAACTGTTTGCATGAATGTAATGAGCATTGAGTCCTCTACCAAAATTGTGAAATTCATGGCCCCAGGGTCAGGGGTTCTAGTGCTAGGGCGGGGCTATATAGATCATATTGTGTAAATGCATGATTTCTTTGAAAATCTTCTTCTTTGCTCCTGGGTATTGAATAAACTAACCAAGCACATAGTTATGATGAGCAAGAGTGCCTCTTCCAAAATTGTGAATTTTATGACCCCAGGGTCAGGGGATCAAGTCTAAATGCGGGGCTCTTTGGTTGTATAGTGAAAATACATTTATTCTTTGAATATCGTCTTCTCTACTTCTGGGTATTAAATAAACTAACTAAGTACAACTAAGTACATAGTTATGATGAGCAAGAGTGCTTCTTCAAAAATTGTGAATTTTGTGACCCCAGGGTCAGAGGTTCTGGTGTTAGGGTGGGGCCCTATTGATTATTTGGTGAAAATGCATTAATTCTTCGAAAATCTTCTTCTCTGCTCATGGGTATTTTAAATGAACTAACCAAGCACATAGTTATGTTGATCAAGAGTGCCTCTTCCAAAATTGTGAATTTTATGGCCCCAGGGTCAGGGGTTCTGGTGTTTGGGCGGGACTCTATTGATCATATAGTGAAACTCTATTGATCATATAGTGAAAATGCATTAATTCTTTGAAAATCTTTTTCTCTGTTTCTGGGTATTAAATAAACTATGTAAGTAAATAATTATGTTGATCAAGAGTGCCTCTTCCGAAATTTTGAATTTTATAGTCCCAGGGTCAGGGGTTCTCTTGTTAGGGCGGGGCTCTATTGATCATATAGTGAAAATGCATGATTTCTTTGAAAATCTTCTTCTCTGCTAAGTATTGAATAAACTTAGTACATAGTTATGATGAGCAAGAGTGCCTCTTCAAAAATTGTGAATTTTACGGCCCCAGGGTCAGGGGTTCTGGTGTTAGGGTGGGGCTCTATTGATTATGTAGTGAAAATACATTAATTCTTTGAAAATCTTTCCTTTGGTCCTGGGTTTTATGCCAATATATATTTAATACTAGCAAAATGGTTATTTTTTATGCCCCCCCCCTCCCTGGGTCGGAGGTGAGGGGGAGGGGGTACAAAGTCTGAAAATAAATTAATGCTTTGAAATCTGCTCTTTGGTATTAATCAACAATTTTATGATAAAATTTGCAAAATTTTGAAATATGTGGCCCCAGGATCAGTGGTTCCTTTGGGATGAGGTGCACAACTGGTTATAAAGTGCAAGTGCATTTTCTCTTAATCTTACTCTGATCTACCTCTGGGTATTAAGTAAATAGAGTAAGCATGCTAAGCCTATAATTATGATAAGCAATGGTGCCTCTTTCAAAATTGTGAATTGCGAATTTCATGGCCCCTGGTTTAAAACACAAACCAAATTTAATTATTTGAAAGTTGTTGCACTGTACTCAGGTGACCTATAAGGCCCGTGGGCCTCTTGCTTTTTGGTCAAATCTATTCATAGTTCAAAGGGAGGTAGTGTTGTTAGCAGTATCAGACTTTGAGAATGACCTTTCCTGGACTGAAAGATAGTGACCTTCCGAGATAGAAAAATAATATCATAATCTGTGTACATGAAGTTTTTTGTTTTGTTTTTTTTTTGTTTTGTTTTTTTTTTTTTACCTCAGAAGCTCATAACTCGTGCCAGGGGTCCTGAGTCAACAGGATGCAGAATCCTGGCAAATTTCATTTGAAATTTTATGGCTCGTTTCTCTCATTAAAAAGCTTCAATCAATTTAAAGCTTTGAAATTCATAAATAGTTAGATAATGTAAAAAGAAAGGATTCAGTTGACACCACAGATGCACATATTACAAGTTGTTTAACATAGAATGGCCTATTGTGATTGCTTGACAGATAAGATAAACAATCAAGATTTGTAATTTTTCCAAAAAATATCACTACAGTCAGCCCATGAACTATTGAATGAAATTTGCAATGGGTCCCACAGCAACATGTTGACTTGGGACCTCTGGCATTGTGAGGATGATAGCTCTAGAGATAAATTTTTTTGCAGACTGAATTTTTTTTTTTGCCAGTTGTAGAATACAATGTAGAAGTGTATTACATGTAAGTGTGTTCTTCCTTTCTTCTAATTAAGACTCATAGTAAAGCTTACCTTTTTCTAAAATCTATTTTTAGGTCCTCACTGATGACATCACAGATGACATCATTAAAGACATCATAGAAGTTGTTATATGGACATATGACTTAGAAACTATGGCAACGACGTGAGATTCGCATGGTGTGTGTAAATTGGAAATTTCAAAACCAGTGGTTAATGATTTTACAAACTTTTCAGATGGTTCACAATGCCTTCATGCAATATCATTGCATTGTATTTAAAAGAACTTTTGTATCAAAACATTTTATAAAGATCTTTTTATTTTAAGTTTTTTTCTGAAATATGGAAATACATGTATCATTATGTGAAATGTTGTTTAAACTTGTAAATTGTTTTTAAAAAATGTTGACATGGAATGAAAACATTTATTTAATTAGTAGTTTTGAAATCAGTGCAGTTAATAAAGAGTAAACAACACTTCCGATGTTTTTACACCATATAATTTAGATTAATATTTTGCATTGTTTCTACTTTCACTTTACCTTCTTGTGTTCAGAAACAATAAACAAGTCCTAAGAAAGAAAGTCACTGTGTTCATTTTTATTTAACACAAATCTTCAGATTTTGCAGAGAAGAAGATGGGTAGTCATTTGAAAATATTTTATTACCCCAGTGGCCAATAATAAAGTAGCAAGAACATTCCTCAGGTTGTAGATGAACAGATGTTCAATGTATCTCTTATTTTGGGCAACTCAAAACTCAGATCTCTAGAGATATAATTTTTAGTCCAGTTAGACCTCCAGTGTTATGGTTGTCTTAGATATCCACTAGTGGTATGGTCTGTTGTATTAGTTCTTTACAAGTGGTATCATGGTTATTTTATTAGATCTTCAATTGTGGTATGGTTAATGTGTTAGTTTTCCACCAGTGGTATACATGGTTGTGTTAGTTTTCCATCAGTGGTATACATGGTTGTGTTAGTTTTCCATCAGTGGTATACATGGTTGTTTTAGTTCTCCACCAAAAGTTTGGTTGTTATGTTAGTTCTCAACCAGTGGTATGATTGTTGTGTTAGTTCTTCATCAATGGTATGGTTGTGTTATATCTCTCCCAGTTGTATGGTTGTTGTGTTAGATTTCCACCAGTGGTATGGTTATTGTGTTAGATCTCCACCAGTAGTATGGTTGTTGTGTTACATCTTCACCAGTGGTATGGTTGTTGTATAACTTCTCAACAAGTGGTATGGTTATCGTGTTATATCTCCCCCAGTGGTATGGTTGTTGTGTTAGTTCTCCACCGTTGGTATGGTTATTGTGTTAGTTCTCCACCACCAGTGGTATGAATTGTGTTAGATCACCACCAGTGGTATGGTTGATGTGTTAAATCACCACCAGTGGTATGGTAGTTGTGTTAGATCTCCACCAGTGGTATGGTTGTTGTGTTAGATCACCACCAGTGGTATGGTTATTGTGTTAGATCTCCACTGGTGGTATGGTAGTTGTGTTAGTTATCCACCAGTGGTATGGTTGTTGTGTTAGTTCTTCACCAGTGGTATGGTTATTGTGTTAGTTCTCCACCAGTGGTATACATGGTTGTTGTGTTAGTTCTCCACCAGTGGTATGATTGTTGTGTTAGATCACCACCAGTGGTATGGTTGTTGTGTTAGTTATCCACCAGTGGTATGGTTGTTGTGTTACATCTTCACCAGTGGTATGGTTTTGTGTTAGATCTCCACCAGTGGTATGATTATTGTGTTAGTTAACCATCAGTGGTATGGTTGTTGTGTTCTCCACCAGTAGTATGGTTATTATGTAAGATCTTCACAAATGGTATGGTTGTTGTGTTACATCTTAACCAGTTATATGGTTGTTGTGTTAGTTCTCCACCAGTGGTATAATTATTGTGTTAGTTCTTCACCAGTTGTATGGTTGTTGTGTAAGATTTCCACCAGTGGTATGGCTGTTGTGTTAGTTCTCCATCAGTGGTATGGTTATTGTGTTAGTTCTCCACCATTGGTATGGTTATGTGTTAAATCTTCACTTGTAGTATGGTTATTGTGTCAGTTCTCCATCAGTGGTATGGTCATTGTGTTAGTTCTCCACCAGTGTTATGGTTTTTATGTTAAATTTCCACCAGTGGTATTGTTGTTGTGTAAGTTCTCCACCTGTGGTATGGCTATTTTGTTAGTTCTCCACTAGTGGTATGGTTTTTATGTTAGATTTCCACCAGTAGTATGGTTATTGGGTTAGTTCTTCACCAACTAGTGGTATCATGGTTTTTGTAACATATGCAAGTTTTACAATGGCAGTGAGACGACAACCTTTACAATAATATTTTATGTTAACAGTTTATCAGCTTGTTACGTATTATTATAACTTTAAATGCGATAAGGTGATAACTTTCATTTATTTGATTTCGCTGGACTGATTTATGTAGCTTAATCAAATAGGTTATGTTGAAAGATAATTTGGGGTAATCTATTATACAAAATATAACTATTCAATATGAGAATTGATTATTTCTACTGAAGGATTTTACTATATACAAAGGTTCATCAGATTTGTAGATTTAAAAATCACGTTTAAATTAAAAAAAAGACATTTTTAAAGAATTTATAGAAACTTTTTATAAGTATTATAGTTTTCTGTGAAACCTCTGGCTGGAAATTTTTTTTCTTTATACACAAATAAACGACATCCCTGCATGATAAGATAGGATATTTGTCTTACAGATTAGTATGGGAGATATTATTGTCATTTCTACATTTTTCTATCTATTCTATATATACTGTCATAAAGTACATGTACATTATTTACTTATTGCAATTGAAAATTGTAAATCAGTGAAGATACTGATAAATATATTTAATATGCGTCAAATCAAACCATGTTATGTATTTTTAAAATCACGTATTAGTAGTTTATCAAAATGTTTCAGTATGGGATAGTTACATACACAGCCCTTTATCATATCACCGTTGTATAACAATTTCTTCTACCCACTACTCAAGATAAAGATTTACAAGCTGGAAGGATGTTTATTTTAAAGTCAAGTCCTTTTTTTATTCTTTCCTTTCTTTTTGTGGAGGTAAGTTTATATTCTCGAAACCATTCAACTCTTTTCTAACTTCGGTACCTGTTTTACTTTCATTGAATATGAAAATGCTTACGAACATCGGGGTAAGAATAAAAAAAAATTAATCTATTTGCTGTACTCCGACCGACTGGTCAAAATTATCCCTATACCCAATCATTTTTTTTTTAGCATTTTGAATCTGAAATTTTTTTTATTAAGTTTTCACAGTATAATTTTTCAAGGATGTAATTTAAAAAAAAAAAAATATCAAATCTGTAAAGCTATCTGGTATGTAATGAAAGCATGAATAAATTTCTGAGACTGTGATTTTCATGACAGGTATCATTTTGTGCAATACCGTAAAGCAAAAAGAAAAAAAAATATTTTCCTTCCTACCTACTCACCTTAAAAAATATGGGTCTAAGTACATCAAACAAAAATATTTTAATTATGGCCCAAAGTATTCAAATTTTAAGTGGAGGTATCAATATACGAGATATATATACGATTATTCATGTCAAATGTACACATATTTTGTACCTTTCAGCTGTTAATCCTTCGATCGTTGTCTGGAGTCAGTCCTTATATTGATGTGTGCTCAGCCTACTGCAACGCCAGCATGTTCAGTAGCTGTACGTGCATAAGGAACAATACAATGTTGAAGTGTGAGGGAAAGTCTCTCGGAATCTTCTTAGAAATGAATGTGAAGAAATCAAATCTCAACAGCAGTTGTTCTATTTCTTTCAGTCAAACGTAAGTCAGTTTCAGTATTTGTTTTAAACCTATTAAAATTTGCTTTTTATTGTTAAAGAGTCATATACGAAAAAAAAACAACATTTTTATTCCATACACCCCTGAAATGATAAAACTGCCACATTAGTATTTAACTGTTCTCGTAATATTGAGCTAAAGAACATAATATTAAAATTGAATTCTATTGAAATTGACCAGAGCAAGCCAAACTCTCTACGAAAATCAGTTAAGGACAAACAATGATTTTATCAGGTTCGACTATGTAAAAAAAAAAATTGCAATTTATTTTGTTAATTACCAGTATTTGTATTGTAATACTCTAAAAAAACTTTTATATCAAATTCTCAATATTCTCACTTTTAAAATACAATGTATATGCAAAAGCCCTTGGAAATAAAGAAGGAATCGTCTTTTCAAATTATATAAAGACAAAGAAATAAACTTAAATATAAAATACATAAAAAGGAAAAACAACTTTGTATCAAATATTTTTAGTGTTAGTAAAACCTTAACCCTCCGTCCCAGACATATTCATAAGTCATAACACTTATTCTAATTTTGTCTAATTTTGATCTCTCGTCTATAAATAATTCTAACCTTGTTTTCAACGTTCTTAATATCAATTATTCAGACTTTGGTGGTGAATATGTTTTTTTTTTTTTGAATTAGCAACTTTAGGAAGATGGTAGCGTTTCCATTAAATATAGAATATCATAAAAAGAGTTTGAACATTTCATTGAATACACTTTTGCTCTTGACTAATAAGAACAAGCAGTAAAAAAATAACGCGCAAAGAAAAGACAAAAAACAAATTATTAATTAATGACTTTGACTATCATTTT
>NW_026918207.1:0-14057 GCF_032062105.1 Saccostrea cuccullata
ATGTCCAAGACTTACTCACGTTTTTTGGGATTTTGAATTTCCTCTGCAACTGACCACGTGTATTACTTTCGCTTTTACGACTCTGTATATGCTAAGTATCATTTCTTCACTGCAAATGTGTCCCATAATTATTCTAATCATTTTCCTACATACAATATCACATCAAACCGGCAAGATCTAAGTTTTTTAAGAAATTTGACCGGTACTTTCCTACGAAACTAACGAAACTATTCCCTTCAACCTTGAACTAATCAGTTTACAAAACATCTGTACTTGTGTAGAACTCGATGGCTTAGTGGTTAGCGTGTCCGATTTCTAAACCAAAGGTCATAGGTTCGAGCCCAGCTAGAGGATTTTTTTTTTTTTTTATTTTTTTTTTTAACAATTCAAATTACTTGGAAACATTAAAAAAAAAAGAAGAAGACAAAGGTGGAAAGACCTTCTAATTGTTCAGTGAACAATTAGTCTACTAGTTGTTTTTGTTGTCTGACTTACTCGATGGTTAACAGATAAATTATGTTTTATATTTAGTATTCAGATACTTCTCTTTTCTGTTTAACACATACTTCTAAATAAGCTTACGATGGGATCTAGACCAAGTATCATAAATAATTTAATACCGAGTTTATCCATCATTAAACTGACATGAATTCTTAAAAACGCAATATTTTTCATCTATGTACGACTTGTTTCATACTGGTCAACGATAGCCGTATTCCGCCATATTTCATTCAGATACCTTGTCTCATTGTAACGATGTATACATTTACCCTAATGCGCTCGTTACAGTTGAATGATTTTTTGGTTTGGGTATTGACTTGTGGACATCTCCGATGGTAAAGCAGATATGAGAACTCATAAGCAAGACATTTCAAAACCACAATAAACAAAATAAGAATCATATTTCTGAATGATTGTTGATTTGAATCAAAAGAAAAAAATGCAAGTTTGGTGACAAATTTATATGCACGAGTACGTATTTTTACAATGCGCCAATTTATGCAGACTAAACTTAAAATAAAAAGCAATAAAATCTGCAAACACATTTTGAAATTATTATCATTTGAATGGCACAAAACAACCAACGTCTTTGATTTGCGTCCCCTATGCAATTGGTGCATATGAGAAAACACCTCAAACGCTGTAAACGTACCCATCCCTGGTAATAAGGTTACTGCATCGGTTCGAAGATGTGCACAAGTCAAGTGATATACACCCTAAATTCCATTTATTGAAATATGCATCACAAAAAAAATAAACTCCGTAAAAGCTCAATAGTAAACACACTGTTATAAATCCGTACAGACAAGCACCTAGTCCGTGCTGATCAGATTTTGGTCAGGGAAAATATCACAAGTGGAAAGAGAAGTTATTTGGTATTTGTGCGGCTGAAGGGGGGGGGGGTATTATAACTGTTGTTAATAAGCTATAATTGTGAATTGTCTATCTACATGTAGTTGTAATATACATTCTATACAAAGTCGTGTATATAGTCTGCAGTTGGTTTGCGTCATTTGTCAAATATAACTGATAATTGTAGTACTAATCTCAAATCTAAACAAAGTAATTTGATGTACGGTAATTATTTACTTCAAATCTTAAAACCACTTAACCAAAATACAATTTTTAATGTGTACATAGATCTATACGTCCTTTAACACACAAAGAAATGCCATCCCCTGTTCAGATTGACATTTAGGCATTTGATTTTTTAGGCGGGGGGGGAGGGGGTGCAAAAATAATTGACATGACCGTAATCTAAATATTCTTGGAAGACAGACATCTCTGCCGAATTCAATTTTGAATTTTTTTTAATGTGTTCATTCCGACCACAGAGTATGCTCATTTTGAGGTATGTATAAATGTTTTATATAATTATGGTGTTCTAGAGAAACTTTCGAGATTTCAGTATCCCTGCCTGATAGTCTAGCTATTTTATTTATATTTAAAAATAATTTCTGTAGGAGTATTTGGGAGATAATTTTAAAAGCTAGGGTAGGTAGTCTTGACATTGGTTGAATACAGATAATTTTTATTTACTCTTTTGTATATTGAACTAACTCTCTCTCTTCTCTCTCCCTCTCACTCTGTAACCATCTCTTAGGGCAATAATAGGTATAAGATCCTAGGCACTTTGTGCTGTCCATTTATAAAGCCTTAGGACAGATCAAGGATTTTTTTTCAGGCGGGGTGTCGAAACTTTATAAATTGTATGATAATTTTAATTTAGACGAGAAGTTAACCCAAACGGCCAAATTGAAAGGGAAACTAGAGGTATTGTCAGCAATGAGCTCACTAAATAATACCCCCGCCGCCCATAAGGTTATAATGGTGAATGATAAAATGTAATAAACTTATAAGATTCTATGTGATGAAAGTTTTATTTTATTTCATAAGTGGTATAAGAGGATTTGCAGATAAGAGATGGGTACCCCCAAGCGTAGCAGACCGACGGACGGACATAACTATTTCTAACATACCCTCCCACTTTTCAAGCGGGAGATATAATAAACGTGAAATATACATCACAGGAATGGGTACATCGGGAACTTTCTCAAATATCCTCTCAAACGCATTGGCGTCGGAAGCAAATTGTAAGTGGGGGGGGGGGGGGGGGGGGGCTAAGTGCAAAGAATTTTTTATATACAGTGGAGCCTCATTTATCCGGACGCTTTGGTTCCTAGTAAGTTTGTCCGGATAAGTGAAGTGTCCGGATATCTGAATTCTATTGATTTCTCTTCCAGGTATACTGTATTTGTATTGTAACTCATATATATAAAGAAAGATAAATGCTATCATATAGAAATGAAAATTTATTATTTTATAGATTATATCTTTAATATATTAGCACTACTTTTAAACATTTTTTTCAAATATAATAGATATTTCTATAGCTAAAAAATTTAAGCTCGCGGAAATGCCGACTTTCGCTCTCTTTGACGGCGGTGTAGACATGGTTGTAGCTGGAGAGCAGAATGACAAACATTGGATATAACGCTGTTTAAATGGGCAGATTTTTAATTACCCAGCATATTTTTACTTTCTACTTCCTATAAATTGAAGAACATGGCCGAGCGAATTCTCTCATTTGCAGCTTTGATTACACCCAATTAAGCGAGCTGTCAGTGTCGAGTCTGATTTTTAATTTAAACACGTATCCACGCTAAACCTGACATATTAAAAATTCACTCAGTAATCATCCCAAGCGAAATCATTGATTCTCTAAAATTATTCAAATTTGATTGAATGTTTTAGGGTTTTTTTTCGATGATAACTGCCACCAATCTACAGATTAAAATTACACAATACCGATTTGTGTGTGCACGTGTGTAGACAACGAGACTAAGAAACTATGTTGTCCCGTCTATAAGTAGTTCTAAAAATATTTAAAACCAGCTCTGTACTAAAATTATAGATATCTCAGATAATAAATAACTGAATAGAAATAACTGAATAGAAAATTGTTTTCTGTTACCGACAGAGTGAATTTTCATTTGTGTGTCGATCTCTCGTATATTATGACCATATCCACTTAGCATGTATAATCTGTGGACTAATCATCGTAAGTCATTCATAACAGGTCACAGGTGATTGTTTTGTAAAAACAATCAATCCGGCCAGTGTTTTGATAACGATTATCACTCAGCTCAGGCGTGAATGTTGACAAGAGTAGAAGTACAAATTAAAATTTACCGTCCGGATAAATGAACCAAATTATAATGTAAAAATACATTTTATAGTAAAAAAGAGCCGTCCGGATACAGAACGCGGAATTCCGGATAAATGAGTCAAAATTACGTTAAAAAAATCCGTTCCCGAAAAAAATCGTCCGGATGGTGAAGCGTCCGGATATCTGGCGTCCGGATATCTGAAGGTCCACTGTACATTCAAAAAATCTGACAAGTTTAAAAAAATATCCTTTTTCTAAACACGAATATCTTATTTCGTGTGGGGGAAAGGGAAGAGGTTGATTCGAACTTCAGTAAAATAAATTTCCAGACACCAATATTTTCCTCTTTTTTAACTTATACTGCGACTTGTCTGTGAAAAGCGGGGGGGGGGGGGGTTAAAACCTATGCAGCAATATTCAATGTTTAAACTAAGTATATATTTGTAAAAAAAAAAAGCCACCCCGTCCTCCCACTCCCCGGTTCCGACACTTATATGCTGAACCTGGACAACAGACAATGTAATTTTTATAAAGGTAATTGTAGGTATAATGCAGAAATCGTCAAGGGGGGTTTCCTCTCTCTTTCTATTTGCTTTTTCTAGTAATCATAAATTATTTATTTCTAAAAATTTAATTCACATTTAATTGTATTTCCATTATCATTGTACCACATAATCAAACTCGTTTATTATACCCCTCGCAACAAGTTGCGTGAGGTATAAAGATTTGGACCCATCAGTCAGCCCTTTTTTTTTGGTCACCGCAACTTCTTATAAACTAATGCACAGAATTTTGTCAAACTTTCGAGATATTTAATGGAGTCAATGTGTCTGTATTTGCGCATCACCAGGAATTTCCGAAATCTTTATTTTTTCGGGAATTTCCACACTTTTACATTTAGATTTTGGCCATATCTTGAATATAAAGTAGCATCCACAAGTCAAATTCAAAATTTAGTATATACCACTTGTGTTATATTTCAAATCAAAGCTTATAAAAAAATGTTTAAGAAAAATATAATTTCGAAATTTTCTGGTCAAGCATTGTTACTAAAAATAGATTGCGAAATGTAAAGGTATTGTTCTAGTGTGTGACCACTTTTCTGAAGAAAATACCTAGTAGCATTGAGGTCAAAACTTAAGGTAATGTATCCAAAATATAATATCTCTCTTCTCATTTTCTTTGCCCAGAGTCAGAGTTATTAAAGTTCAATTGCATCAAACACCTAGATTGACTTGAATCATTAGATAGTGAGAGTCTTCGTCCAGTAAAATTAATTGGGTCACATGGGACACGCAACGTTACGTTGACGTTATGCTTGTAAAAAGACGTCAACAAATCCAATCAATAAAAATGATCTCAAATTATTTCAAAACAAGATTTGTTTGTGAAACACTATGCGCCCGGCAACGACAAAATAAAAAAAAACTTTTTGGCACATATGTCTAGGTCACAAGGCAATTGACCTTGGTGTCATTTGAGAGAACATGATTAGTAAAATATGGATACCAAAAATGAAGTCTCTATTTCTTGTGGTTCAAAAGTTATTGCAAAGGTTTACTAAAAACGAAAAAACTATTTTTAACATACAGGTCACAGTCAAGGTCACTGGGTTTTTTCATTAATTACTAGAAATTTAAAGACTGTATTTATCCTTTTGTAAAATTAATCTTTGTTTTGGGCACAATGCTTGCAATTACAAAATTCAGTGGTGGATTAAAGGGGGTCGCATCCGCCCCTAAAATTGTCAAAGTTAGCGCAAATGATAGTTTTGTTTTGAAAATGTAAAAATGTCTACTCGGTTAACCTCAATTTTTCCTACAAAATCTCTAGAATTCAGCTTAAACCAGACCCCTGCCGATTATGGGCGCCCCCTCTAACTTTAATTCCTGGAACCGCGCATGGAATTTATAGAGAGATGGAGTGATATCCACTTATTATATAAGGAAACTAAAATTCATGAATTTTTGTTATAAATTATCAAAAACAAAATATTATATTTTAAATTCTTCATACGAATACATTTGATATGATGCGGAGAATTGGTAATGAACTAGTATTAGCTGGGAGCATGATGTAAATCTTAAATTATTCCGATATGTAAGTGGAGACTGATATTCTGAATAGCTAAGAAATATAGAAGAATATAAGTCCTAGATATGACAGCAGCATACATTAAATTCTGAAAAGAAAAAGGAGGGGGGAATTTAATTTAAAATTCATTTGAACGACATTAAACATGTAGATCTTTCCTAATGTGTGTTAAAGGTTGTCCAATTTTTTTGTGAATTATTAAAGCTCTCTCTCTCTCTCTCTCTCTGATGAAAAAAAAAACATTTGATTTTGCCCCGCTTTTGCAAAAGCGATCGAGGTTTCTTTAAATCTTATTCGTCTGTCTGTTTGTCAGTCAGATTGTAAATCTGTTCGTATGTCATAAAAATTCAACCTTGTCATCTCTTTAGAATTAAAACAGAGAAGAGATAGAATTTTATATTATTCATGTGTTTAAACTGTGACAAGACCTTTCTAAATACACTACAAGCAACGTATATATTGTCGCAAGCTACAACCAGAAGTCTCTGTCGAGACTGAAGCTCTACTGGTTTGTACTTATAGCAAAGGAAGAGAAAAGTTCTTAAGCAGTTGGGAATTGAAACTTTACCACAGCAATCAAAAAATAATCATCCTTGATTAAGTCTCTTTATGTTCTTAGTGTAGTCTACTTGCATGCCACATTATATTAAAATCAGACTTAAACTGGATTTGGAGTAGCATTTTGAGAGTATTTAACAGAAATTTCTATTTCTAGAAACCAAAGCAATAATGTTTATCAAAGTCAAAAACTGATACACAGAATTGTGTATCTTAATGTAGTCTACTTGTGTGCCATGTAATATTGAAATCAGATCAAAGCTGTAGGAGGAGTAGCATTTTGAAAGATTTTCACAGAAATTTCTATTTTTAGTAACCAGGACAACACCGTTCATCGAAATCAGAAACTGATACACAGAATTATGTATCTTAGTGTAGTCTACTTGTGTGCCAAGTTATATTGAAATCAGACCAAATTGTAGGAGGAGTAGCATTTTGAAAGAATTTCACAGAAATTTCTATTTTTAGTAACAACGGCAACATCGTTCATCGAAATCAAAAACCAATAAACAGAATTATGTATCTTAGTGTAGTCTACTTGTGTGCCAAGTTATATTGAAATCAGACCAAAACTGTAGGAGGAGTAGCATTTTGAAAAATTGTTTACAGACAGACAGACGGACGCATTACTATCGCATTTAAGCTCTTCTGGTCTCTGACCAGTAGAGCTAAAAATCGGCCGCAAACCCAATTAATTGTTCCTTTGATATAGTAATAAGAAACTGAAATTTGCGTGATCTGTTTTTAAAATTTCTTACATTTATCTATTGAAATATCCTCGTGACATAAAACACCTGCATGGGACATTGCCGATTTTTTCATGCATAATGCATATACAATAAACTGTATTTGTATAAGCAAACTGTCCATAGACTTCTGCGTATCTGCACTCAGTTTGGTACTTGTAAACGAGCCCTGGTAGAAGTTTAATGTTAAAGTAGTTTTCGCAACAAATATGATATATGTGGGGCTCCTCGCTCTCTCTTAGATAATGTTAACACCCTCCCAACTCCCCCTAAATACACCACTACATTTCTTCTCTTTCAAGTCTCTGTCATGTTAAAGTTTGTCAATCAGGATTTGATGAAACATTTACACCCATTATTTATAAAATTTTGATTTTATAATTATTGTGCTTTTTGTTAAAAATTTAAAAATAGCTTTTTTATTAATATTCTATATAATATAAATATTAAATATTTTTTTTTAAATTGTTCTAAGTCTGCAGAAACGCACGGCGACTTCAAACTTTCAAATCGAGTAACCGACCGCCTCTGGGGGCCCCTTATAAAATTTTTACCTTATGACCTTGATCTTGATGTTCGAAATACTTTTCAAAAGCTTGAACCTTGGTCACAACTTTTGAATGAGAAAAGGTACAAAGTCACAAGCCACAGTTTGGCGTCCGCTTACTAGTATGTGATACTCATAGGATTGTACGACGATGGAAAATACACTGTATAGAGCTTTCACATTTCATATGTATATTATCATTTCTAAATACACTATGGATTTTGACCTTGTGACCTTGAACCTTGACATTTGACATACTTTTCAAAAATGCAATTTTCCCCTTATAACTTCTGATTGTGAAGAGATAATGCTTTCATATTTTACATGTTCATTGATATGATTTCTGACCCCCTTGATCTGGAGCTATATGTTTGACCTAATTTTCAAAAAATCAACTTTAGTCATAACTTTTGAATGACATATTATAGGGCGTTCATATTTGGAACAATATGCCATAAATAATGTAATATTATCCACATAGAGACAAACAGCCGGTAAAACAAATTAAAGATTTTGTCTGTACACGTACATGTATAGTACATCGACACATGCAGCACTTTCATCCCCATGTATGTTCACTAAATTAGATGTCAATGTCTAAGACATTTGATATATACTTTAAATTTTTTTTCATCACGTAAATGAAATTTTTCATAAGTGAATTCTTCAATCCTGTTTTAATAACCAAAAATTACAATCTGAAAAGAGTCAGAAATGAAAATTTTCAAAATGTCAGAAATGAAAACTAAAACATGTCGGCCATGAAAAGTTGAAATATCGAAAAATTTCCAATCGGCAATCTTCGGCTGACTACGCTCGGCTCCACTCAAACCTCCGAGGTGCGATGTATGAGGCATCCGAGATGCTCTCAGTGAAAAATACCAGAAATGAAATGCAGCTGGGGGACCACAATTTTAATTTCTTGTTTAAATTTTAGACTTCTTTGATGCATCAGTAATATTATTTTGCCTATTTGAATTTTATTATTCATCCGTCGCCCACCCATATATTCATATTCTACATAGGCGTCGAAACCGGGGGGATAGGGGTCTTACCCCCCCCCTTTTTTTTTGAAGATAGATATTTTTAGGCATTGAAAATTGTGGTTTACCTTTTTTGTTGGTTTAGCCATCCCCCCCCCCCCACTTTCAATCAGCCACCCCAATTTCAATTTGCTTCCGAGGTTTATGCTCTAACATGCATGTAATTTATTTATTGTTAGTGTTGTAATCAAGAATACTTAGAAATTTCAGAAATAGTATTTACCAGTCAAATATAATCTTAGTAAAATAAAATAATAAAATCTACACAACATATTAGATAAAATGCATATGATCTACATCCATGGAAAAAGAATCTAGAATATTTGTAGGCCTTATTGTCTCTTGAAAAAAAAATAGTACCTGGCAAATACTATTTTTGTAGGCCTTATTGTCTCTTGAAAAAAATAGCACCAGGCAAATACTATTTTACATTTGTGTTGTATATAAAAATAATAAAAACATATATATTAAGTTTCAATAAAATGCCAATGTATGGATATAAACTGTATAGCAATGGAAAAAAAATCATATGAGACAAGCTGAATGAACGTTATAAAAAAGATATCCCACGTACCAAAAGTACAAAATTTTCTGTGATATGAATTTTGTAAACACGTTCTTCTGGAATTTAGCATAAGGATATGGAAATAACGAACAGTATTCAATCTCAACGTCCATTAAACAAATATACAAAATAAGAGCAGAGCAAACACGGACCTCCGAAACATCAGAGGTGGGATCAGGTGCCATGGAGGAGTGAGCATCCCCTGCTGACCGGTCACACCCGCCGTGTGCTCATTGTCATAATCAGGAAATAACGGAAAAAATCCGTAGTCAATTCAGTGTATAAATAATGGACTAACAATTGGTATGAAAAACGTCAGTCAGCATTTCATTCAATGATAAATTGTATTTGCTGACAAGGTCATTGTATCGACCATAGAATTTACGAAATGATGACTTTAAACGAGACTGTTGATATTCTTGTTTCATCAACTTGCTTGTCAATAATTTACCTCGTTTAAGAAATTGTTCATACGTAGAGCATGCTCTTGCGTATCGAATCAACTGAGATATAAATACTCCGTATGCAGGTGATGAAGGTATATTGCTGCATAAGTAAGGGAAGTTGACGATAGAAAAGTTAAAGTCATCACGTTTATCATATAGCTTGGTTGTTAGATTACCATTTGTGTCTTTTTCAAGTAAAATATCCAAGTATGAAGCAGATGTGTTGGACTCTGTGGTATCTTTTATCTCAAGCTCACCAGGATATATCGTGTCGACGTAGGAATGGAAATTATCATTATTAATTGACAATACGTCGTCGATATATCTAAATGTCGAGTTGAAGGCCACAGCAAGTGTTTTTTTCTTTTCACGCAAAAGATTTTGCATAAATTCTGCTTCATATGAATATAAAAATAAGTCTGCTAATAACGGAGCGCAATTTGTACCCATGGGAATTCCAATAGATTGTTGGAATACCTGGTCTCCAAAAACCACATAGATATTGTCAATCAGAAACTCAAGCATCTTCTTGATGTCAACTTCAGAGTACTTATGTGTACAATCAGAATCTGTTTTAACAAAATAATTTTTCAAATGACCAATGACGAGGTAAGTAAACTTACGAGTTCCATTTTTGTTGAAGAAGCAGCTGTCAATGATATCAAAAAGCCTGGATTTTAATTTGTCGTGCGGAATTGTTGTGTATAAAGTTGAAAAGTCGTAAGTTTTTATGCTGTTGATTTTTGTAAAGTCTTGTGATTTCAAATTGTCCAAAAGTTCTTTAGAATTTTTAAGTATCCACATCTGATTTACACCACTTCTTGAATATATAGTTGTACAGTACTCTTGAAGTTTTTCCTTCACTACTGTCAATATTTTAGTGAGAAGTAACGAAAGAGGCTTGGTTGAACATTTACTGGAACCTGCAATGTATCTTTGTTTGTAAGGATTCTTATGAAGTTTCGGAATCCAATATATATAAGGTAGTTCAAATTCATTTTGGCTCTGTGGAATATTAAAAGTATTCAAAACTGACAGGTGATTTTGAAGGATTTCTTCCTTAGAAAGAGTAGTATATGTATAAGTAGGATTACCACTCGTAGAATTAAATCCAAGTTCTTCTAAAATGCAATTAATATAATGAGCCTTACAAACGAAGACAATGTTGTTACCTGCTTTGTCGGCAGGAACCAGTACGTACTGATCGTGTAATCTATCTAATTCTTTTTTCACTTCTGGTTTATTGAACACAGAAGGATAGATGGTTTTCATTTTGCCCCTCAATCTTTTAATACGTGACTTTAACATGGATCTGATACATTTAATCCATTCTGACAAGGTGTCAATGTCTTCTTTTTCATATCTAGCCCATCGTCTGGCGTAATTTTCAACAGAATCCATAATATTTATGAAATTCTGACGCCAGTTGAAGGATCGGGGTTCCCTATATTTAGGACCTTTTAAAATAAGTGATTTAAGGTCCTCATTACGAACTATATTTATGTCACCTGTAATAACGTGTCCAGCAGGACTATAGTTATAGGGCGAAGAAGAACATGAACACGAAAGGGGATTATTTTTTAGATAGTCGATATCCAGGCCATGTAAAGTATTTTTGTAATTGAAAAGTTTGGAAGCAATGGTCGATGTATATTTGTAGGAAATACAAGGCGTAGTCTTTAACTTGAAATATGGTGGAATATAAGACTGGACCCTTTTGTGATTAAGAATATTACTAATATTTACCGCGTCAATTCCTTTATTGGCATATTGAAGTTTAAGGAAAAGACGGATTGTTTTAGCTGCATTTTCTTCCGTGAAACGTGCGGGTTTAAAAAGCCTATGATGTGCAATATCCATAATCACAGAACCGAGCCTATATTCAGGTGTCGAGGAATCTAAATTTGGATGTTCCTTGGTCTTTTCAAGAAGACTATTTAAAAGTTTCAAAGGGACAGAGTAAATAATACAATAAACTAATTTATTCATGAACTCAATTGAATTCATTTACATTTCTTTTAATTAAAAAATCAGATGGCTAATTGTATTTTTTCTTTACACAAGGTAATTTTCTTACATTTTTATTTTATTTCTTACCCATTATTATAATTTTTTTATTGCTTCAAAATTATAACGTCAATTTTACTTTATAGAAGTTTTCTTTTTCAGTCCTAATCATCGTTCCTTGTTTTATTATATTTCTGACATGTTTAATCAGTATTTTTCTTAGATAAAAAATTATTATATTTAAATTACCCCTTCGGGTACCTCATAAAAAAAGACATCGAGAGTTATCCCCCTCTGAATATTTCTATAGTTACAGTAAACAAACTCCATTACAAAACAATTTCCAGGAATCGTGGAGGGCGTGAAAATGACGTCAAATATCATTCACGCTGGCTATATGTTGTGTTGTTATTTGAAAGATCGCTTCTTAGCGCCGATGTAAGGAAAATAAATCTACACAGTTTCTTAAAGAGGAGAAGATTCTCTTTCGATCTATTACTGTAACACATATGCAACCGGTTCGTCAAACAAATGAAAAAACTCTCCGAAAAAATGCTTACATTTGACTATCCATAATCATAGCAATATACGAATCTGGCTAGTCGTGTTTGGTATCATTGTATTCAGAATAATCAGCTGTATCTACCACTGTACAGAGAAATCTGAATATATCCTCTGTTGTCCTATAAACAGCGGAATAAAAGAATGCAGTTTTTACGACGCGCTAAAATTGTGACGTTTTATTTCAGAACATGCTTTCAAGAACATTTGATAGGAATTAAAACAAGCAAATTCAAAGAATTGTGGTCCCCCGCTTTCGGTGTCTTTGTGGATGAGATGTTATTTTTATGACATATTGTGTGTAATATGAACATCCTATCATATGCCATTTATTTAGAAAGTAACATTGAAGTTGATTTCTTTTGAAGGTTATGGTCAAGGTTAAAGTTTTTTCATAAGTACGTAAATCTCCAAGGTCAAGGTTGTTGGTATCCAATGATAACATGTCTTGCCACAAGGAAAACATATGTGAAATATAAAAATCCTAGTATCTACAGTTTAAAAGTATTATCTAGTGAAAGGTCTTCTCACAAGGATTACATATGTGAAGTATGAAGACCTTAGTCCTCACCGTTCAAAAGTTATGGTCAAGGTTAAAGTTTTTTCATAATTACTTAAATCTCCAAGGTCAAGGTCAAAAGGTCAAGGTTGTTGTTATCCAATGAAATACCTTACCACAAACAATACTCATATGTGAAATATAAAAGTCCTAGCATCTACTGTTTAAAAGTTGTGACCAAAGTTAAAGTTTTTTTTAGTAGTTAAAACTCCAAGGTCAAGGTCAAAGGGTAAAAGTTATTGATATCCAATGAAAGGCCTTCTCACAAGGATTGCATATGTGAAGAAAGAAAGCCTTAGTTCTCAACGTTCAAAAGTTATGGTCAAGGTTAAAGTTTTTTTTATAAGTACGTAAATCTCCAAGGTCAAGGTCAAAAGGTCAAGGTTTTTGTTATCCAATGAAAGGTCTTGTTACAAACAATACATATGTGAAATATGAAAGTCCTAGTTCTTACTATTCAAAAGTTATGTTCAAAGTAAAAGTTAAGATTTTTTGTGTAAAAGTGGGTCAAACTCCAAGGTCAAGGTCAAAAGGTCAAATTTGGTGGTACCCAAAGAAAGGTCTTGTCACAAGAAATACACATGTGAAATATGAAATGCATAGCTCCACTAAATCAAAAGTTATGAGCAAGATTAAAGTTTTTGTGACGGACAGACGGACAGACTGACAGACTGACAGACTGACGGACAGACGGACAGACAGACAGACGAATGAGATTTAATGTCCCCTCGCTTTCGCGAAAGCGGGGGACAACAAAATACAGCGATAAAAAATTATAAAATTATAACTTTTAGATTGTTTAACAATTTATCTTTACAGTTCAATTAGATTTTTTGAAGTCAGAGACACGGAAATGTGTTAAATACGCTTTTTAAACTGGTAGTTTTGTATACTGTCACATAGCGTAATAAATAACGTAAAATGACTTGTGGATGCTATATAAAGATGAGCAGTTTGTCAGGGCAATTCCTCATAAATCGCTGCACACAATTTCGTCTAATCCGAGATTCCTCTGACTCTAACCCCTGCTTTTATTAGTCAGCCCGCGGGCTGACTAGTTATGGTACGAAGAACTTCCAATGCGCTTGCGTGACCTGGAATTCCGGGAGTGGTTCTGCAGTAAATCACGCCTGGTGATTTTATTTCAGTAAAATCAATATAGATTGTAAACCAACAAATCCCTATTAAACACCTAAGTAATCTGTAAATTTAACTCAAAAAGGAATTTCCCGATGCTTATTATTGTATAGATGGTTTCGAA